>NC_133769.1:112336266-112347915 GCF_003597395.2 Chelonoidis abingdonii
GGAGGGGTCCCACTAAGTCCATGGCCACCCATTCAAACGGAGTCTCTATAATGGGCATCGGGACCAACGGGGCTGGGGCCGTTCGAGCGGGCGCCGCCCGCTGGCACTCAGGACAGGAGGCACAGTGTTTCCGCACCTCCTGGTGCACCCCGGGCCAGAAGAAGCGAGACAAAATTTGGGCCAGGGTCTTCTCCTGGCCCAAGTGTCCGGCCGCAGGGACATCGTGAGCCAACCGCATAACTGCCTTCCGGTGACACCGTGGTACTACCAGTTGTGTCCGGACCTCTCCCGTGCGGGAATCTCGGTCCACGTGGTAGAGCCGATCTTGCCGCAACTCAAAGTGGGACCATGTTTGCACCCGACCTGGATCGATCGGGGCCCCGTCGACTGCGGCCAGCTGGTCGTACATCGAGTTCAAGGTGGGGTCGCCCCTTTGGTCGCGGCAAAAGTCTGTGGTCACCACCGGCCTTTCCGGTATCCCCAGTTGGGGTTCGTCCCCTGCCTCAGCCTGGTGGTCCAACTCTGCCCCGCCAGAGTCTTCGGGGGCATCCGCCACGGCGCGGACACCTTCGCAAGCGGGAATAATCTCTGGGTCCTTCTGGGACTGGGACCGCAGAACGTCCACAAATTCAGGCCAGTCCCGTCCCAGGATCACCGGGTAGGCGAGTCGTGGGGCCAGGCCGACCATCAGAGTCCGCGTTACCCCGGCTACTGACAGGGAGACCCTAGTGCTGGCATATGGTCGTACGTCCCCATGTATGCACTGCAGGTGGATCGTCCCGAGCCGCGGCCCTTCAGCCACTCCGAGGCTTTGGCGGACCAACGTCTGCCCGCAACCGGAATCAACCAGGGCACACGTCTGGCAGTTGTTGACAACTACGGGCACGGTGACCTTGGACGGCTGCGGAGGTCGGGCCTGATTTTCCCCGGCACAGACCTGCCCGAAGTCACACTCCATGGCCGGGCAGTCTCGTTGGAGGTGTCTACGTTTGCCGCAGGAGAAGCAGGGACCGATCTCGGGCCACCCGGGCCGGGCTGATCCATTTCGCGGATTGGCGGGCGGATTCCGGGACGGACGTTCCGCACGGGCTTCGGGACGGACAAGGCTTCGAGGGGTCGGGCCCTCAGGCCGTCGCGGGTGGAGCTCCTGTCCCCGTGGGGTGGTTCGAGCTTCATCGCGGCCGGTTCCCCTCCTGTCCGAGGGGGCCCGCTCGGACCCAACGGGATGGGTTCGCAGCGGTGGCCCGACCGGGGTCTCGGCCGCCAAAAAGTCTTCCATGAGGGTGACGGCGGCCGCCACTGTCAGGGGTCGATGCCGGAGAACCCATGCTCTTCCTCGGGACGGGAGGATATGGAGAAACTGCTCCAAGATCATCTGCTCTAGGAGTTCCTCCGGACTTCGTCGGTCGGATTGGAGCCAGCGCTTGCATAAGTCCCGCAGCTCCTGGGCTATCATCCGGGGCCGGGCACCCGCGTTATAAGTCAGGGCCCTGAAGCGCTGGCGGAAGGTCTCCGGGGTGACGTTTAGCGCGTCGAGAATCGCCGCTTTTACTGTGGGGTAGTCCCTGGAATCCTCAGTGGAGAGGCCTCGGTATGCAGTCTGTGCCGTCCCCGTCAGGTACGGGGCGAGCAGGGTGGCCCACTGCTCCGGGGTCCACCCAGCAACCTGGGCCACCCGCTCGAAGGTCACCAGGAACGCTTCGGGGTCGTCATGGGGGCCCATTTTGGTCATCCTGACCGGCGGAGGAGGTCGCGGGATCGCATCCAGCCCCCCCGACTGGGGATCGGCTCCGGGGGCGTTGTACCTATCCAGTTGCTGTAGGCACTGTCGCTGAAACTCCTGGGTCCGGGTTGTCAGGTCCTGTACCAGCTGTTGCTGCTGAGCCCCAGTTGGTCAAGCAGCTGTTTCTGCTGCAGTAGGCGGGCAGCCTCTTGGTGTTGCTGCTGCTGCAGCTGGGCCGCCTGTTGTCGTTCCTGGGTCTCCATCAGGGCCGTGAGGAAACTTGGTGAGGTCCATGTCGCTAGGGAGAGCGGTCCTTTCGTGGCAGGACGAGCAACAAGAGTTAGGGCTCTGTCCCTTTGGTGAGGTCAGCAGCTCAAGAGTTTTAGGCGGCTCTGGCCTTTGGTGCAGGCAGATGCTTACAAGCAGTCTTAGGGGCTCTGCCTCTTTGGGGAGGGCAGAGCCCAAGCAGTCTAGGGGCTCTGGCCCTTTGGGGCAGGGAGGCCCCAAGCAGTCTAGGTGGCTCTGGCCCTTGGGGCGGGCCGAAGCCCTCAAGCAGTCTAGGGGCTCTGCCCTTGGGCAGGGCAGAGCCCATAGCAGTCTAGGGGGCTCGGCCCTTTTGGGGCAGGCAGAGCAAATAAGCAGTTGGGCTTTCTGGCCCTTTGTGGCAGGGGGTTAGAGCCCCAGAGCAGTTTAGGTGGCTCTGGCCTTTTGGGGCAGGGCAGAGCCATAAGCAGTTTATGGGGCTCTGGCCCTTTGGGCATGGCAGAGCAATAAGCATGTTTAGGGGCTCTGGCCCTTTGTAGCAGGGGTAGAGCCCCAAGCGTTTAGGGGCTCTGGGCCTTTTGGGGCCAGGCAGAGCATAAGCAGTTTAGGGGCTCTTGGCCCTTTGGGCAGGGCAGAGCAGGGACAACTGAGGCGTATCAAGTTAAAGTAAAGGAAGGTGGGAGTCTGCCACCCTTAAGGGGTGCAGGAGGGAACGCTCGACCCTACCCACTCCACTGCGTCTCCAGGCCCGGGCCCTGGTAGCGCTGTCGCTTGCTAGGCGGTACAGTGGGGATCCTTGGCCCGAAAACACACTGCCGAGCGGTGAGAGCAGGGTTCCCACCAAAACACACCTGACCGCATTGTCAGTGGGGATCCTGTGCCGATTGCACACGACCATCGGCTCGGGGCCTTCTGCGCTGGACGTAGTCGCCGCCCCAGGCTGCTTCCAACCTCCCCTTCCTGGGTACCTGCCCTTCGCGGCATCGTCCAGGGTTCCCGATCATAGGTTCCTCAGCCGGCTCGGCAGCGGGGGTCCAGTCCAATCCTCGGGGTACCGGGGTCCAGGCGGTCCGGTCCAGTCTCCACCGTCCCAGGGTAGGATGGTCCGGTCCATCCTCGGGGTACGGGGTCCAGGTGGTCCGATCCAGTCTCTAGCATCCTTGGGGTTCGGGCGGTCCGGTCCAGTCCTCGGGGTACCGGGGTCCAGGCGGTCCGGTCCAGTCCTCACCGTCCGGGTTCGGGTGGTTGGTCCAGTCTCCGCAGGGCGAGCGTCTGAAGGCGCGCCCACTGCCTCTGGGTGCTGGCCCCAAGGGAGGTCAGGCCGGACCCTCGGATACCGAGCGTGGGGTAAGCCGGGCCAGCGGGAGCTCGGGCACCCACGTTGCCTTCTCTGGCAGCCTCCTCCTAACTGAGGTGGGACCGGGTTTATACTCCTGTCCCGCCCCTGACTTCCTGGGGCGGGGATAGGCGCCGGGCTCTGCCGGGGACTGCAGCGTTCCTAGCCTATTCCCTGTCTCGGAGTGAGGGGGAGGGGACCCCCCTCGCTACAGTTCCATATGGTTACAGAACTGCAGTAAAGTGGAACAATTTCAGCTTGTGTGATTGAGGGATATCTGGATGCATTTTATAAGAATGCCTCCATAAATGAGGAAAAGCCAAGGTGCCTTTATTATTTTTTGTTCCACTCTTTGTTTCTATGGGGAATTTGTCCAATGCAATATCACTGTCTTCTTTTAAACAACTAGAAAAAAAAGAAAAAAAAGGCAATGGTGTTGAAAATAGCAATTCCAGTCCTAAAACCACTGGAAGCATTTCTTGCGCAATTTATCTATTTTCTACAGCAAATTACAAGTAGATCAGATATATTTGATGTGAAAGAAAGGAGAAATGAAGTAACAGCGTGGCCAATTGAGCTTGAGCACTCCTGAATTTTGAGGTGTTCAAATCTGGAAGGCAGGTGCTAGATTCCCTTTCTGAATACTAGCTAAATCTGGAAAGGAAAAGTCAATTTCTGCTTCCATGGCTCAGAAGTGGAAATCCTCCTAAGTGCCTGGTACTCTGTCTAAAGCTGCCCAGGTCCAGTAGAGCCTCCCCTCCCTTACTTTTCATTTTAAATTCTAGTGGGATCCACATACCTCCCTTGCTAGGTTCAGACAGAGAGGGGCACTGTCCATTTAGTCCACCCAATTCCTTCTTTGGGGGCTGCAAGGTGAGGTCACACCAGTATCCCTAATCCAGTATGGGGATGTCTTCTGAAGGAGATATCTGGGCCAAAGCCTTCTACTCCTTGGGCACACTTGCTCCCCATTCACAGTGCCACCCCACTCTAGCAGTGAGCTCAAACTGCAGCCTGAGGTTTCAGCTACCATACTTCCTCCCCTGCTTTCCTGTTGGTAGTGGCCAAGGGAATTCTGGGAAAGGTAGTTCTTTCCCTGCTCCGTCGCTGGTTCTGTAGGCAGGGAGCTGACCAAGGAATTACCGCTCCCAGGCTCGATCCCTGCCAGCTGCCGCCCCTGCATATGGGCTGCCTCAAGCAGCTGTTTGCTTTGCTGGTGCCTAGAGCTGCCCCTGGCTCTAAGCCAAAGGCAGCAATCAAGCTAACATTCTAACCTTGTATTGCAGAACAGAGATGACTTGGGGACGGAGTAAGTATTAATGTGAACTTTTACTGCTAAATAATCCAACTAACTTTTCAAAATGTTTAGTTTGACTGTTTGCATGTGGCTGTGTCTGTTCTAAATGACTGAAGACTTTTTTTTTTTTAAATGTACACTATAGAACTAGGTTTTGATGTGAACTGAAGGGCCATGTGAATTCAGACCTGGCTGCTGTGTGCACAAGTGTTCCTACTGTAGAGGACAGCTGCGTCAGAATGTAAATTTCTAGATAACACTTTCTCCAGCAATGGCAGTAAGAACCGCTTAATAATTTCATGGTCATTTTAGGCAGAAAACTGTTGCCTTTTTAAAGGGTTACAGACCCAGATTGTTCTTAACTTCAGATAGTTATGATTTACAAGGTGAACAAATGATGTCTTGAAAGAAGTAACAAACTTGACCTGCATAGTATCAATTTCAATGCTTTCCACTGAATCTTCTTCCAAGGAAATGTCCCTGAGCATTAAAAGGCAAATAGCATGTACACTAGCACTCTACAGTTCACTAGCCATGTTATCTTCTTCTTTCATGGGGGTCATCGGAGTGTTTGTTCTGGTGTTAAGAATTCTGCTGTTAAAAAGCAAGGATTTGAAAACTTGTTAAAATGTCCTAAATAAATAAGAGTTTGTTTTGAAAAGTTGCAATGAGAAGTCCAGTGGCAATGGCGGTACTAAGAGAATCAATGATATGTGCTGTGAAACTGAAATGTGTAGAGCCAAAGGTTCCCTGCACATTTTCTACTATATAAGTCCATTGAGGATTGAGGCTTGTAGCTAGTAAGAGAAGAGGCTCTATTTTGGTATTTAGCTAAATAATACAAGGCTAATTGTCTCAACTTTATATTGGTTTTGTAATTTGGCCAATAACTTAGTCACAGAAAGGGATAAAAAAGGGGAAAAATGACTTCTTACCTTAAGGTGTCATTACCACTTGCCTTATATAATTTGGGTTGTCTGATTTTCTTTCGTCATATCAGAAAACTGCAAGCTTTTCCCTCATGTTCACAATTTACTCTGTTAGGTGAATCAGCTGTTCTTGAATCCCAGCTCTCTTTGATAAGATTCTTTGATACTGCCTTGATTAGTGAAAAATCTATCAGAGCCTGGGACACTTCTTACATGCAAATAAACAGGGCAGCAGCCTGTCTAGTAATGCTAATTCCACATTTTAAAGCATATTTTGAGAGTCTAACATTCATTTTGCCCAGTGGACCATCAGTGAGAGGGTAGTAAGAGGTAGGAGTTGCTCTGATGTCAGAATATTGGTATAATTCTCTTTAAAACGTATGATTGAAAGTTGGTTCCCTACTCTCTTAGGCTGTCTCTGAATATGCTCATATAAATAGCTAAAAGGATTCACAATTCAACAATTGTGTTGTCTGTACCTATACACAGTGACAACTTCTGGATATCTGGTTATGTAGTCACTTATGACTAAGATGTAAGGATTCCCTGTGGGAAGGTGATATTCATGCTACTCTCTCCAAAGGCCTATGTACAATGGAAATGAATCAGTGTCTCTTTCTGATTTAGGTCAGGCACAATAAATTGACACTCTTGGCAACATTGGCAGAATGCTACCATCACCATAGTGATAAAGAATTACTGAAAAATTTAGGCCAACATCTTATTCCTCCCTGGATGGCCAGCTAGAGGAATTTGGAGGGTTACCTTCAGGATACCTGAAAGACTTAGGAACTGCCAAATGTTTCACCCTTTTACCAGTGTTTGTATACCTACTTTACCATATACAAGATTAAAAATTTTATTCCCTAAATTGGTGGAAGGACTCACAAAGCATGTGAGTGGGAGTTCCCTTCCTACAACCTTCTCTCTTGACTATTATCAACACAGATGCCCCCCTGATAGGTTGAAGCACACGCTTCCAGAACGTCATAGCTCAGGTCAAATGGACCCGTCAGGAGGCAATCCGCCATTCAGCACATTGGAGCTCAGAGCAGTTAGGAATGGTTGACAAGTGTAGCAATCATACATCAAGAGCCACCCAATCAGAATAATGCTGGATAACGGAGCAGCAATGTATTGCCATAAATTGGCAAGGAAGAGCAAGGGACACTACTCACAGAGGTTAATTGCCTTGTACAGCAACTTGAGTTTTTCAAGATTTTTATTCCTAGGGGAGTGCACCCTCAGAGTTTTTCTCTGGATATTTGTGATTGAGAAGGAACTGGAGTGGCAGCAGATTTGCCCCTTCCTATATACTCTTGAATTGGGGCATGATGGTGTCTAGGGTGCACGTGTGGACTTATGGGCACTTCTGACAAAAATCTGTGATCAAGAGCACACGGGCATATGCATATACTCACGTGGAGGTGTTTCATAGGGACACAAATCTTGAACTCAAGTTTCTGTACAAGATAAGTAACCTCTCCTTACAGAGCTGGAAGGTAGTGGGAGAATCTGGCCCATAAGTTTGTACACTGTAGCTTCATCTCCTTTTACATCACATCTTCAAACAAATGTTTTCATGTGCCATTATTTTGATTTTTAGCCACATCGAGCTCTTTATTCTGAGTGTCCACAGGAAGGCCAGTGCCTCTCAACAAGTTAGCTCTTTTGTGTTCTACTTTCATAGGATGCAATTTTTTCTTTCCTGTAGTAATATTTGGAGAACAGGATAAGAACTCTGATCACTGTTTTTCTATGCATATTTGTAAAATTGATATGGGGGAGGAGAGTTGCAGTGTTGCAAAACTATAGGAACAGCACATCGTTGTGATGAAATATCATGGACTGATGTAAAATTCCAATACACTATTTAGGGCAGAGAATGTAGGTTTCTGTGGATGAAGTTTCTGTGGAAGTTTGCCTTTTCCCTATCTTGTTCTGGTAGAAGATGAGATAGTTAAGAACTGCCTGACATCTGTATCAGATTCAAAATCTTAATAATTAACATTCAAATAAAAATAAGCAAAAATTCCCCAGAATGTGTGCCTTGCCTCTGGCTCCTGCTTATTTGGTGCATAGTTCCTTGAAAACATTTTTTGATATTGGCAGCTATGGTAAGTGAGCCCCTGAGAGCTAATCAATAACAGAAGATGTTCTTGAGTTTCAACACTACTCTTGTCTACAAGAGCTGCCATCGCATCACATAGAAGGTTAATTTGCTCTTCATTTATACTGTCCATATCATGCTTGACAATGGCATTGGGATGTACAATAAAATCTGGCAAAACAGTGGTGACAGTGCCAAAGTGAAGAAGACTCCATAAAAGACAGAAATAACTAAAGAAAACCTAGCAAGATTGAGGAAAAGCCTTCTGTGATTTCTACTACTGCTGAAGCACCCACAATTGTGTTTGCATAGAGCAGAGGTCGGCAGCCTTTCTGAAGTGTTGTGCCGACTCGTCTTTTAGTCACTCTAAATTAAGGATTACGTGTGCCAGTAATACATTTTAACATACATTGTTGTATGTAAAGTAAATAAGGTTTTTTAAATGTTTAAGAAGCTTCATTTAAAATTAAATTAAAATGCAGAGCCCCCCGGACCGGTGACCAGGACCTGGGCAGTGTGAGTGCCACTGAAAATCAGCTCACGTGCCACCTTCGGCACACGTGCCATAGGTTGCCTACCCCTGGCATAGAGTTTACTGTTTTATTAATAGAGTCCTGTAACTTATGACTGGACTGTGTGTGTGTTTCTTCATGCATGTTTGAAGCTGAAACTGGGACCCCAGTGGTCCATCTGTACCAGCCAAGTAAAACAACAAAAAAAAGAGGATCTTTGTGATTAAACTAGTCTGGGTATCTTACTTCTGAGACCAATTGGGAATGTGGCAAAAGCAGTGGGTGTCGTTGATTGGGGACATTGTTCTTCACGTTTCTCCATAGCAATCTCTCTGTCTGCTTAAAGAGTGGCACAGTTTCGAAGGAGTTTCTGAAATGGCATGAAAGGTGGTGGTCACAACACATATCTTTGAGTGTGCTGGGTAACAGAGATGGGAAGCAGGGGAAAACTGGGGAATTCTATGCTGCTTTGCAAAAGTGGAGAACCATCAGGCAAAATAAAATAATAATACTAATACAAAACCTGTGTCACGAACAGTGTGAGGAGATGAAATGTTAGGAGAATGAAACATAGAAAGGTTAAAAGCCATTGTTCCTTAATTACTATATGCATAGTGACAGATAGCAGCCCAGGCCTATTATGTAGCCAAGTCCGTGGAAATAGTTTTGACTATATAGAAAAGGAAAGTAATGGGTAATATTCTTCTCCACTACAGTACACTCCCTAATGAGCTGTAAGTTTTCACAGTCCAATGGGTTTTGCTCCAGAGAACTTTGACTAGGGGCTTGGCTACACTCGAAACTCCAAAGCGCTGCCGCGGCAGCACTTTGAAGTGCGAGTGTGGTCACGGTGCCAGCGCTGGGAGAGAGCTCTCCGAGCGCTGCAGGTACGCCACCTCCCCTTGGGGATTAGTTTACAGTGCTGGGAGCCCCGTTGCCAGTGCTGGGGCACTGTTTACACTGGCGCTTTACAGCGCTGTAACTTGCTGCTCTCAGGGGGGTGTTTTTTCACACCCCTGAGCGAGAAAGTTGCAGTGCTGTAAAGTGCCAATGTAGCCAAGGGCTAGCTCATTCTAATGTGACAACAATTGAAGGTTTGTGTTTGCTGTTTATGCAGCTCTAATTTGAGAGAGAGAGAGAGAGAAACAAGTCTACACTTGAGAACATTAACTGGAATCTAGTTGCAAATTACAATTGAAATGAACACTTCATTGTTTTACTCCTTTACATTTTTCATTGAGATCTAAAACAAACATTAAAACTATTGTAAACAGCCATTTACAGGAAATTTCATTTGGGAAGTGAAGGGTGCAGCTTTGAAGTTTTTCCGCTCCCTGTTTATTTTATTAATTGTGATTTATTTAATACTGAATTTTAAAACTACTGGGTGTCATATGAAATGCTATAGTATTGAAATCGGATTTTGGAATGTCATTGGCTTGAAATAAATATGTGGCAGAACATGTACACTGTTGATTCCTTCAATTTATAGCATACATAAGAACATCACCCTCCCCAAACCTGGGGATCTTTGACATTTTGTTTTAAAAGTATACCCTGGAACAATGAAAAGCCAGATTCTCAATTACCCTAGTACATGGAGTCTCAAAGTTTCTATGCCCCCTCTTTCCCTGCAGGGAGCAACCAACCTGGCTTTCTTTATGACTAAACGGCAGGGCCGCCCAGAGTGGGGGGCAAGTGGGGCAATTTGCCCCAGGCCTCGGGCCCCACAGGGGCCCCTGGAGCGGGGTCCTTCACTTGCTCCGAGGGCCTCGGAAAAATCTCGCGGGGCCCGGGCCCCCAGATCTTCTTCCATTCCCGGTCTTTGCCAGCGGGGGTCCTTCCGCTCGGGGCGGAAGGACCCCCCACTGCCAAATTACCACCGAAGCGGGGGCCCCTCGCCGCCGAAGACCCCAGACCCCTGGAATCCTCTGGGCAGCCCTGCTAAACTGATGTCCTGAAACGTTTTTCTATTGCAACACTGTCACAATATGGAAAATGTTGAGCATCACTACTCTAGCCCAATACTCCAGTTATACTAAAACTTCAGCCATTCCATAAAATACATCAGCAGCAACCCCTTCCCTTATGCTACATCACAAGTCACTCTCCTCCTTGCAAGCCAGGGAGAACATATGAACCTGGCAGCATACTCTGAAGGTTAACAAACTCAGCTTAACCATTTTCATTTCTCCTACCCATGGTCTAGCATTGGTGCAGCTCCACCAGTGTTGGTCTCTGGGAGCCCCAGTATTAACCTCTGTCAGCGGTGAGAAATGGCCATTTATGCCATCCTATCTCTTATTTAGTTTTTAAATCATGCCATGACTTTACCTGTCATCCTGCTTACCAAGTTTCTTTAATAGTCTCTTGTGAGGGATTTTATCAAAAGCCGTTTGAAAGGCTAAATAAATTCTCTCTGCTAGTTGATTTATTTAACATCTGTAAGATAGCAAAGGAGAAGATATATGAAAACCAACTTATACAAAATGTTTTTAAAACATAAACTCCCTCAGCAATTAATACTTTATTTTGCAACTTCCACTGAGCACTGACTTCAGTGGAAGCTGCGGGGACAAGTGTCTCATAAGATTTGGTGCCTGGGCAATTAAAAGCGCAAGTATGATTTCTATTAGATTGCTAAAAGTCCTGAGGGTGCCCTTACTCTCCAAACTGCCCTTTTCATGATAAATGTGCACTCAAGGAATTAACCAATAAATGAATCAATTATTTCCTGCAGTAACACACAGTGCAATTACAAGCTTCTATTAGGGCATCTTCAGAGCATTTGACTTTTTTATATCCATCTAAACCAAGTATGGATTGAACATTGATACTAAGGACCTATGGATGAAGCAAATTTTATAGCTCCACTCTATTTAATAGCTTTGAAATGCAACAGCCAGTCACCTTGAAAATAATCTAGCAGTTCCAGACCCCATATATAAAGATGCTAACGTCTGTCTTTCCTTTCAGTAATGTATCATTATTCTTTGTATATGCCATAAGCATTTTTTTTCTGGTGTCAAATACGCTGTGTGATATATATCTATAGTGACTGGATAGTGTAGTGGTTAAGAGCACCACCCTTTGATACGGGAGACTGCCCTTTGATACGAGAGACTGGGGTTCAAATCCCAGTTAGTACCCAATTTTCCAGTAGGGGTCCTTGGGCAAAAGACCGCCTAATGCTTCACCTGCCTACCTCAAATATGAGAGTGACATGAACTAGGAGAGTCATGCCGACTTGGACATAGCCTGGATTAACAAAGTTTGCGCCAGATGTTGAGGAACCAGGACAATCTGATGATAAGTGGGCTACTGGAACAAACCATTCATGGATGAGACAAGAGAACCTTGAATTGATGGAATGCTACTACAACAGTAGACCTAATGAGAGAGGATATATGAAATGTATGAGGGGACTATGGATGGACAAAAGACCTACATCCACACTTACTGAGAAACAGCTAGTTAC
>NC_133769.1:112349459-112497549 GCF_003597395.2 Chelonoidis abingdonii
CCACGCTTCCACATAGTAAAGAGGAAGCGCTCTCACAGCTTGAGATAGACCAATCCACATTACTCCAGACTCAAGAACCTGGAAGAACAAGTGGATGTGCAGCCGAAGCTGAAACTCACCGCCACTCCCTCCATTGCAGACCGAGCAGCTGATATGAGGCATAAGATCATGAGAAATAGCTACAGTCAATCCTTGAGACTGATTACAAGGCTCAGTGGAGAGTACCATCAGATAGTATGTTAGAAGTGCCCAATAGAGCCCTCAGGACAATCCTACTACCACCATACACTCAAACAATGAACTGGTATACGCTACAGCCTCGGTAATCCTGGAGATGCTTGGCACATGATCAAGAAGAACAACAGTATGTACCCACCCTGGAAATAGGTTGGAGGATAAGATCAAGGCGACGTGGAGAGAAGTTAGTCGCTGGTGGACTACAGAAGGGTGTAGAGATTAAGGATAGACTACGCTACTGACGAAAAAGACAAGGGCCTGACTCATTGAAGCCCTAGAGACGCCAAACAAAGGCTCCGCACTGGCTACCAGGCTGGAGATACACTAGGAAGCAGAGGCCAAAAAAGTAATGCCCTGTTCTCCAAAGAACTCCAAGTGTACTCCCAACTGCAGTGCAACAACACAATAACAGCAGAGCCACTAGCACAGAAACTGAACAGTACGAGAAGAACATATGGAAGAAAGAGAAGACTATAAACCCAGTGCAAAGTGGCTGCAGGACCTGAGAACAGAGCACAGAAACCCGTCCCAGAACAGAAACCAGTCACATCACAGTACGAAGACATCCAGCAGCGGTCTAAAACATGAAGAGCTGAACAGCACCTGGACCAGACACTGAATCCACACCTACGCTAAAGAAACTAACAGCAGTGATGAACGCCTAGCAGCAGGCTCCCACCCAAACTGGCTTAACGGAAGGACATGCTGATCATGAAAGACCCCTGCAAGGGAACAGACCATCCAACTACCGGCCAATAACCTGCATCCCCACAAATGGAAAGTCCTATCAGGCATCATAGCTGCCAAGCTACAGACAATGGGCCAGTACAGAGCACAGCTCAGAAGGCATGGAACACACCAGGGCACAAACAGTCCAGTCTCATAGATAGAGCATCGCCCAAGACTCAAGGTCTAGACAGACAATTCTGAGCACAGCCTGGATGACTACAGGAAAGCCTACGACTCAACTGCGCAGCACGTGGATCTGTGAATTCTGGCGCTATACAAGTCAACAGGGACATCAAGGACCTTCCTCAGAACTCAATGGGACTATGGAAGTCAACTCAAGGCAGCTTTGCACAATGGCCATCAAGTGCGGCATATACCAAGGGTGATGCACTGTCCCCGCTTGCTGTTCTGCATAGGCTTAAACCCTCAGCCAGAATATGACAAGGACTAGATACGGGTACAGGAAGCTCCTCACATGCAGCGGAGGTTTCCACCCAAGTCCACACCCAGAGACTGTAATCACAGCCGGAAAGAAGCAGGCGGGCTTCGGTGGCATCAACCACTGTCCCTGAGACGAACCTGGAACATCAGAGAAGTATCAGTAAGAGCCCCACAAATGACTGCGCGAGAAGCTGAGGGCAGCAGCAGACGGGGAGAAGCCAAGCCAGAAGAGTGCCATGGCAGAGCTGGGAGTACCATCGACAGATGCCGAGGTGGGCGTTGGAATCCAACCAGTGGCTGGAAGAGCTGGACTAAGAGCACTGAGGCACTGATCATAGCAGCACGGAACAGGCACTGAGCACAGATCCATGAAGCGGGGTCACACACTAGAGGAGCACCGGTGTAGACGGTGCAGAGCAGCACTCAAGACAGTCCAAACATAGTGGCAGGATGTGAAAGATGCAGGGCAACGGAGATACACTGAAGGCACAACCAAGTGCTGGCATGTGGACGGACATCTGCACAGCGTAGGGCTGACCCTCAGACCAAATGGGATTCCACAGAAGTTGTGGAGAATAGCAGGGCTAAGATTCTGTGGACTTCCAGATCCAACGGACAGGCAGGTACTGGCCAATCACCAGACATCGTGGTAATGACAAGGAGCAGAAGAAGCGGTGGTGATAGATGATGCAGTGCCAAGTGACAGCATATCAGGAAGAAGGAATATGAGAAGCGGAGAGTACCAGGGCCTGAAAGAGGAACTAGAGAGGATGTGGAAGTGAAGGCACACAGTGGTCCAGTGGTGGTAGGGGCAGCTTCACCTGCCTACCTCAAATACGAGAGTGACACAAACTAGGAGAGTCATGCTGGCTTAGACATTGCCCGGATTAACAAGGTCTGTGCCAGATGTTGAGGAACCAGGACTATCTGATGATAAGTGGGCTACTAGAACAAACCATTCATGGATGAGACAAGAGAACCTGGAATTGATAGAATATATATATAATTATTTTAAATCCATCTATGCCTAGAGTTCACTGATATGGTTCTTGTTTGATCACCTATTTCTGGCCAATCAGGTGAGGGATACTGTATTCACAAATACTAATGCTTAGTTCTTATACACCACATTGCATTTGGAGATCTCAGCGCTTTACAAAGGAAGGTTAATATAATTATTCCCATTTTACAGATGGGAATGGAGTTTCTGATAGACAAGGTAGCTTGCCCAAAATCAGTGGCAGAGTTAGGAAAGAATCCAGGTCTCCAGACTCTGTCTAGTTCGTTATCTGCTGGATGGTTCTGTCTTTCCAAATAATTATTATTGTTTTATGGTAGTGCCTTGAGGCCTCAATCAAGGAGCAGAGCCTTATTTTGCTGGGCACTGTCCAAACATATATAATAAAAAAGAGTCTGTAACTTAACAAACTAATCTTTTCCACATATCACAACTACTTTGTATGCCCCTCTGTTGTCTCTATCTAATAATTCTAATTAATGTTAAAGAAACTCTGGTGGTGTGTCCCTGTTTTATTATACTGTATTCACATGTTCCCTTACTTTGCCACTGGACATCTCAATGCATTTACTTGAACCATGTATTTTAAATACAGCATAAGTACTGGTCAAACATACAGTATTTAAAATATATAGGGTTTACACTTTAATGCATACTGTAGGAAACCCAGGACAAACAGCTACAAGGGGGGAGGGCTAGTAATTAGTCCCAGGGGGTTAAAAGGCCTCTCCCTATCCAGTGAGGAGAGTCAACCAGGGAGAAATAAAGGTTCAGCTGGAAAAGGGGTTACTAGGGAACTAATTAAGTTCAGCTGGCTTCAACTGCTTGAGACCTTTTTAAAACCTCCCCTGTGTGGAACTGGGGTGTGTGTGGGAGAGTAAGAGAAGCTGCCAGTAGGCTGGGTGCAGCAAGACACTGAACCCTTCCAGGAAGGCAGGCTGCACTCCCTCCCCAGAAGGAAAGGAAAACAAGCACAAGGGACTGACTGAGGAAAGGAATAGCTGGACCCTGCGCTTCCTGGAAAAATTTGCCTTGCCTAAGCCTGTGTCTCCAAGGCTAAAAAGGACTGAGCCTGCTGAGGAGGAGATAAAGGTACTTTGCCACAGTACATGTATATCTTAGCAGCCCTAAACTACAGTTTGTCATGCAGGAAAATACATAGGGAATGTACTTCTGCACAGTCAATATGAACATAGTCTTTCTGCTTCAGATTCTCCCTTTTTGCTGATCTGGAGAACACACCAGCCCTTTGCATAAAATTTCACAAAAAGAGAAGTGGCTACTTGTTTCCTCTACATCATGGTAAACAATCTAAAGGGAAAGCAAAGGCTTATGCCAGGGACAGAGTTTGTCAGCCAATAGTTAATTCATGATAAATAGACTCCTAATGTGACACTAATAGGATACTGAATGGGAGATGACAGGCTGTAAATAAGATCAGATTTTAATGAGAGCTGTCATCTGATGAGGAGGGACCATGCTGACTGCATGCCAAGTATATGCTTACCCAATTTCCCTAGCTTCCTCCCCTTGACTACCTTTTCTTTTTGGATCCCTTTCCTCTGGGGTAAAAGGGCATTTAATTTATGACTGCCAGAAAAGACCAGAAAGTATACAACTATTTCTACTTCTATCCTGTTTCTCAACCATGCACAAATACATTTCCATCCTTTGCCATCTCCTCTATATATTACTTCAAATTTCCATTCTCCAGTTTTGCCTTCACCTACACACTGGAATCACGCTGATGTTACTAGGACCACACTGGATGTGAGGTCGGTATCTAGGCAGCAGGTAGTCAGAGCTGTACTCCGTGCCCTGTACTTCCACAAATCTCCTCATGTTCTGTTGTAGCAGGATGAAAGTAGAGGAACAGGCTGGCTAGTTTTTCCCAGAGTTCCTATGAAGCTGCAGAAGATAGTCCTCTCTTGAGAATAATCTTCAAGTGCCTTGGTCCTGCATTTTGTTCCCATATGAGTTCTATCATTAGAATGATGTCCATCTCAGTAAAAACATAACAATATGAGGAGATTTGTGGAGTTACATGGAAATAAAATAAGCCCAAGACATCTGTTTAAATTTTGCCATTAAAGATGAACCTAGAAGTCCCAGTGTTCCAGCAATTTCCAATCAAGTCCACCAGCATTTGCTCGCAAAAGGACCTCACTATTGTTTGACCACCCTGATCCCAAGTGAAAGGGTTGGTGGAGTGATCAGCAGACATACTGCTGAGAAATTGATTTTTGACCCATTAAAAAAATGGAAAAAGCTAAACAAATGACAGTTTCTGAAAGCTGCATATTTTTCAGCTTTTGAAACCAAAATTTTAGTTTTGAGTGTTTGTTTTTTTCTGACCACCTTTCTCCTGTTTTTTTTCTTCCCCCTTTGGGCTTTTTCTTTGGTAAAACAGTTGGGTAGGGGAGGAGACAAAAATAGAAGACCCAATCAGGTTTTCAGTTTTTTGTTGAAAAATGGAAACGTTTTGTGGCTTTTGAAATTTTCAGGTGAAAGTTTTCATTTTCAAAAAAACAGCCATTTTAAAAAAAAAGTTTTTAATGAAAAAAGTGTTGACCACCTCTAGTAATGAGATATCCCAGTAAACATGGCCGGTCAGAGCTAAGATTTGGTGATGTTTAGGATATGCTGCAGGAGTTGCCCCTTTTTCATAGTGTGTTCCAGGGATGTGTGGGGCTGTTGGAACAGAGTTCGTCTGTGGGTGAGGAAGGTATTTTTAGATCTGTATTTAGTATGGTTAATTTAACATGGTTTTTTGCTTGTGACTTGTAGTGTTTGTGCCTAAAGACTCTGATGGGGGCAACTGTAAATAAATAAGTAAACTGGTGAGCCAAGTGACATCCTGCAGGGGAGTCCAAGCCCTGCTCTACATTGAGGGGGGAGGGGAGATAGGTCAATCTAAGTTATACAACTTCAGCTACGTGAATAACATAGCTGAAGTCGATGTACTTAGAAAGATTTACTGTGGTGTCTTCAAAGTCAACCGCGGTGAGTCAACTGCTGCCACTTCCCCGTCGACTCTGCCTGTGCCTCTTGTGATACTGGAATACTGGAATTGACAGGAGAGCACTTGGGGGTCAATTTATCACGTCTAGACTAGACGCAATAAATCAATCCCCGCTGGATGCATCGCTGCCTGCTGATACGGCAGGTAGTGTAGACATACCCTAAGAGAAGAGACAAGAAGAAAACCAGAAGAAGTGTGGAGGACAGATAGGGGAGACATAGGGAAATGCAGGGGCTGACGGGGGGCAGATCCTCAACTGGTGCAAATTGTGGAGTGATGACAATTTATACTAGATAAGGATCTGCTCCAGGGAGAGAGAAGGAGAAGACAGAGGAGAAGTGATGAAGAAAAAGAAGATAACAAGGAGAGCTGAAAAAGAGTAGTAGTTTAGAAGGTAAAAGAATGAAGAGATCATGGTATATTAAGAGGAGTAGACATAGGTAAGAAGAGTAGAGATCATAGAAGAAGCGGGGTGAGGGGTGAGAGAGATGGTGAGAACCAGAAAATAGACATAGCATTGATTTTGTTGCAGAGTATAATAGTTATTTTTGGGAGTAGATAAATACTAGTTTAACACTTTGATTGTAGTGGTCTGGCCAGCCTTAGTGTTCATTTTTTGTTCTGGATCTAATTTAACTAGGTTTGGAAGGATTAGATTTTCATCGGTAACTGTGGACAAACATCAATTTCACCATACACACAGAAACTGACAAATATTTCCATCAATAATCATCAAAATTTACAAATAAGCAAAGTAAGAAGAATGCTTCTTGAGAACTTCGAGTTTGATTTAAGGATATTTACTTTGTATTTTGACATGCAATGTTTAAAATTTGTGTTTTAATGACTATAATGCTTTAACTTATTGAATCTCAGCATCTGTCATTAAATATTGTCTGACTTCCCCCATTATTTCCTGCAATTATGAAAATTTCAACAGATAAAAATCTAAAAAAATGCTTAAAAATAAACAGGAGTATTAGCTGTTGTAATTATATATACACACACAAAAAGCTGAATTCGGACAAGCCTAAATGTAACTCTCTCTTTAGAATATTTATATAATATAAATATTTGCTTTATTTAGATATGCAATATATTTATGTATTCTTATGCAGGAATATTTAACTGTAAAAATTAAATGTTTATCAAGGGCTGGGAGTGCAGCAGAAGCTGCATGCTTAGTCTCTTGGCGAGAGAGGGGAGTGGCTGATGGTGCTCAACAGTGACCCTGCTGGCCAATCAGAGAATAGTGTGACAGGCTCCAAATGGTAATTGGGAAAAGGTAAAAGATAAAAATTAATAGCCCAAGTATCTCTTAAATAAATAGATTGTGGTACCTTACACCATGAATAGTTCCCTTCCTTTACCAATGTATAATCTGAATTCATACACAGAAAGGCAGTTATTCCTAGTAGTCTTTCTAACCATTCCAAACTTCCTACAAAGGGGTGATGTATCATCCCCTTTCTGATGTTCTGACTCTCTTCCCTTTTGCCCCTAGTGACGTTCAGATAATCTGAAGAGTGACACAGTGAGACTCAGGGGCTTTATTATTTCTTTTTAGAAACTCCAGCACACAAACATAGAAGGAAGAAATAGAGAGGCAGGGGAGGGTGGAACATTTTTCAGAGACCTGTTTGGAGAATGTAGTTCAGTTGGGGCAGATGGGCAGAGCAATAATGTATGATATTTGTGACAGATACATCTTCAGCATGACTGCAGGAACTTTCACTGACTCACTTGAAGTTTCACCAGCCTACTCCATTTTAATGTTAATTAGCCATGCACTCCCATGAGTAGAGAAAATGTACACTACTCCCACACAGGCCAGAGACCAGTACTGCCAAGTATTTCCAAACAAATTAGTGCCAGAAATGAAACCTGCTAAACTTAGGATGGTTCACAAAGGATTGCTTTCCTCCTGATACATGCAGGGCTTGAGTTACTTCTGCTGAAGTGGTACCTCACCTCTACTGGAATAGGAGGGAGGGAGGAGTCAGCAGTTGTCAGTGATAATAATTATTGTTAATCTTCAGCATGACATATTTTTCTCTTAAATGTCCAGTGTAATTGGACACCCCACATGTGAATGACTAGCCTAGATTTATTTCTAAATTATTCTGAAGTGAGGCTTGTGCCATATAGCATCTGAATGGTAATTTCCCCTGGATTTGCGATAAGGTCGCAGCATTAATTTATGACTTTGTTATGCAGTATTAATTATCTCCATACAGGTAACATGTAGGCAAAGAAACAGCTTTTCTGCTATATTCTGAGGATTGCATTAATTTATAGGAATAAAGTTTATTACTAAAACAATGCAGAGAAATACAGTTCAAGCATAGGAATGTTTGGAGACACAATAAGGACCCCACTCAGTAAAGCACTTAATGTGCTTAACATCAATGGCAACCACTTTCTTTCCTGAATTGGGTCCTTAACAAAAAAAATAGTTCAAGCAGAGGAATATGTTAATATTGTATCTGCCTGAGTTAGACTGTAAGCTCTTCCAGCCACTGAATGTTCTTCTGTTAATGTGTTTATTAAACACCATGTACATTCACTGTGCTAACAAATTCAGCAGCATCTAACAAACAAGTCCCCTTTTTTTATTATAGCTCTTTTCATACCAAAAGCCTTGGGTTATGAAAGTGCAAGACAATCAGCAGAAAAGCGGAGGCAGAGATGGTAGTAAGAAGAGGACAGGAGTTTAGGAGCAATTCCAAATAGAGCTTTTATAAAAGCACTAATACATTTCAGATACATGCAGTTACATAAGATACAGCATGTAAACTCTTCACTTTGCTGAAGACATTTTGGCCTTTCACAGAGCACTCAAAGCAAGTGGGTATTCACCGTAACTGTGTGCTCTGAATTCTCTGCCTGTCAGGAGCTGTATGTTGCTCTGCCAATATTCTTACTTCACAGATGTAATCAAACCAAACACACTAATGACCAGCTCTGGATAATTGGCTTCTACTGTTTGCTGGCCTTCACTCCATGCAAAACTTAGGTCATGCTCCTTATGCGCTGCTTTTTTGTCATGTGGCAAATGTATGTTTTCACTTGAGGTGCCTCTGGGCACCTCACATGCCAGGCTGCAAATCTAAAGAAATAAGGTACCATCTTTGCAGCTTGCAGCAGTGCTAATCAAAGCCAAACCAGCTGCTGTACGTTCCCCAAATTATTTCTATTGTTATGAGCATTTGGAAACCAGGGGAAGGGGGTGGAAGGAGTGTTTCATCATTTACAGAACTGCTCCCTGTGCCCTCATAGTTAATATAATAGGAGCAATTAATTATTCAATGTATACATGTTTTGAGGATGAAAAGTTCTCCACAAGTTCCAAGTGTAATGAAATGTAATCTGTACATGAAACCATTTTTTGCTTCTTTATGATGTATAAAGAAGTCCTCAGAGATTTATGTTTTCAGGTATTTTTTTCCCTTGCTTGTTTTTCTCAGTTTAGAAATATCAAGTCTTGCAGACTCTGCTTTTGCAGAGAACTCTATCGCTGATGGGAGAATTAAAAGGATTATAATACCATAACAGACTGAAACTGGCCAGTTGAAAAGAGAAGGGATTTTTGATCAGACTATATAAAATCCTTTGTTTTTACCCATATATTATACTCAGACCTTAACAAATTCTTGGGAGGGAAAGAGCTCTATTGAAAATTCAAACAGCCATTCAAGGAGTGAAAATATTCTCATTCTAGTTCAGTAGCCCTTTAAAGAGTCCTCCAAGAAAAACAGAGACGACAAGACTTGATATTTCGGATAATATTTTTAAAGTAAAAAAATATATATATATATATATACAGTACTTGGAAAACCTCAAACTTTAAGCCTGCTTTGAGGCCGAGACTTTTTGTTGTTATCCTATGTTTGTACAACACCTAACACAATGACGTCCTGGTCCATCACTGGCGTGCCTACGTGCTACATTAATGCAAATAATAGTCACAAATAAATATTCTCCCTCCCCCTTTGCAAGGCTCCTTTAATAATTATTACTCGCATATGTAAGAGCAGGAAGTCCTGATTATGTCTGACAGCTCTTAAAACAATCACCCTAATAGCTGCATATTTATAAAGGACACCCGCTGGCTGTAAGAGTGCAGCTGAGTTCATCCGCTCATCTAGCTGGATGAATCAGAGACCTAGGTAAGTAATACAACTTTGCATCATTCTATCTCCTCTGAGGTAGAGAATAATCTCAACCTATATAATGCCAGGTGTTTCTGACCCAGGACTAGGCTTCATCGTATCAATTTTTCATTCAGAGGTTTACTGTTGCCATGGCCTTGAGCAACATGTCTAGGAATGAGCAAATTTCAAATGACTTGGAGGTTTGGTTTGGTTTGGGTAAGCACCCAACCATTTGAATTATCTTTTAGCCTTTACCTAAACAACAGTGAGGTTCCTGACTCTGAAATATAAGGTTGGCTGGAAACTGCACAGGAGCAGGTTCTTTTAAGATATGTAGAGTATTTCCCATTTTGTACTTCCCTTTGCTAATCAGGCCACAAATACCATTAGAGTTCTATGTTCAACAGATATTTCAACACTTCTGTTTCCAGACTTGACTGAAATTGGGAAGTGCAGAGACACATTAAAATGAAAAACTGCTATTCGATAGCTAGCCAGACTGACTCTTTTTTAAAAAAAACTATGGTGAAAGGTTCCATTTGAATGCAGCCTAATTCTCTTAAAGTTAATTATTATTGGGTACAATTTGTAAAAGCACCTAAGTTAGTTAGGAACCTAAGCCCCATTTTCAATGTTGACTTAGTCACGTTGGAACTGATCTCATTGAAAGTCAATGGGACTTAGGCACTTAAGCTACTTGGGTACAATTTTCATAAGTACCTATTATTATTGTTAATGATTTTTACTGTAGTAGAGCCTAGAGTCTCCAGTCAGGAATTGTGCAAGATGCTGTACATACAACTAAAAGACTTAAGCTCTTTGGGACAGAGACTAAGTAGGGCATGAGGAACGACAGGTGGATACAAAAAACACAGGGGAGTAACACAAGGTGACAGACAGTGAGACCATTTTAATTAATAATTACACACAAAACTATATTAAAGTTGTAGAGTCATGTTCAAAAGTTATGAAATGCCATAATGAAGGTTGCTTGCACATTCTTGAATTACATGATCACAAACTAATTTTCCACAGGAAACCTGCCTTATTCAGTGCACAGGGTGGATGGTGCTCACTTAGTCAGGAGCTGTTCAATATTTTATTTTATCTTCATTCTTCAATGTATGGCCACAGGCTTTATTTACTGCCTACTACTCAAATCCTACTTGGAAGACAGAATTATTAATTTCTTCATGGACTTTTCCACAGCACACACTGCTACAGTGTCTGAGAGCTTCATAAACCCTAATTAATGTATCTTCACAAAATCCCTGTGATGTGAAGAGGTGGTATTATCCCAATTTTACAGATAGGGAGCCGAGATTCAGAGAGATTATGGTAACAAATATCAAATAATTTTTGAGTTTCCAATTCGAGATGCCTGGGACTTGATTTTTCAGCATATTTAGCATTATATAACACTTTATAGATTCAAAGCACAGGTCCCATTGACTTCAGTTGCAGCTGTGAGTGTTTAGCAGTTCTGCAAATCGGACCTCAGGGTCTCAGGTTAAGCACCCAGAAAATGAGGAACACACAACTAATGACCACCTGTGAAATATTTGGCTTTAGGGATTTGTCCAGCATCACACATGTGGCAGAGGCAGGGATAGAATGCAGATCTCCAGGGCAGCATTCAGCTGCCTTAACCATGAGTTCATCCTTTCTCTTCCTGCAGTCCCCTGCCTCATTTGCTACCCAACTTCTGCAACAGATGAGGCAATGGATCCTAAAAATTAACAGCCTCCTTCTCTACACAACCCTACTCCACCCCTGAGAAGAGGTCCATTCTGTACACAGTCTGTTTGCCCAGCCACTCCCAGTTTCTCCTCCTCCCCACACTGTTCTCCCACCCAAGTTTCCTCACTGGCCCTCCCAGTCTTCTTGCCCAACCAACCCTAGCATTTCTTTTCCACCCAGTCCCAGTTTGCTGGCCTCTTACCCCTACCCCTACCCCATTCCTAGGCTCAGTTTCCCTCATCTCCTGACTCTCAGTCACAGTTTCTTTCCCCACTCCAGTCCCAAGCTCACCTGGCTCCTTGTCCCAGTCTATTACTTTCACTTTCCCCCAGTCTGGCTCTTGTCTTCTCTGGATTTGAATCAGGCAGCTTTCTCCTCCACTTTACCTGGCTGCTGACTTGGGGGAGGGGCGGTGTCACTGAAAGCACAGGAGAGACAGGCTGTCTGCTCTTAGTACCAGACACTGACCCCACCCATGTTACATCACTTTGTGGGGATGGCACGTACACAGTCTGGTCACGTTAGAGCTGTGAGGGGATTGAATTTGCCCAATTGCTCTGTGGGGATGGTGCTTGTGGAGTCTCATCAGCATTAGAAGCTGTAAGAGGCTCCAGCATTGCTCAGTGCATATGGAATCTTCAGAGATTTTAGCTGCTGAATGCTATGAAGTCTCTACTGAACATGTGCAAATTGAGATTTTCTCAAAGGCTTATAAACTTGGTCAAATTTGAGCAGGAACAGCAAAAGGCATGTCCTTGACAGAAAAGCTACCCCCTTGTCAAACTTCAAGTCCCTGATCCAAACCATGGAGGTGATAGAGTTGCTCAAAGAAAAGGTTGAGAGAATTTGTTTAACATTCCAGAACAATGTGTTTTCCCTTAGTCTCATTCTCAGAAATAGCTGAAAAGTTTTGGCTGAAATTTTCAAAAACAAACAGAAAAACCGTTCAGCTGGAGGTAGACATCCAGCATAGAAAATTTCAGCCCAAATGGTTGAATTTGACAATGTTATGAGCAACTGAAAACAGGGTCTTATAATAGGAAGTGTACAGTATTAGCCCCACTTTTAATAAGCAATGATCACAGCACACATGCTACCTAATCAATGTCAAGTGTTTGGTAGGCCATTTTGCCATTGACTTCAGTGGGGCCAGGATTTCACCCATGAGTTTTTTCGTCGGAGGTCCTAGTTCATTCTTATTTTGTTAAGCACATTTGTCCATCTTTAATCAGGATTCAGAGTCTGATCCCACCCATGCTTGTCTACCGCTTTCTGAAACTCCTGATGCAGGTTCCCTGTGGCTGAAGTTATCTTACACCAACTTGGGAAATGCTTATTATGAAAGATGATATTGGTGAACCTGATCCAGCTGTCGTTGCAGAGAATGACAAAACTCTCATGGACTACAGTGAGTTCTGGATCAGGCTCTATGTTTCCATGATTGACCTTCTGAGGTTAAGCCAATTTGAAACGCTCAGGTACCTTAAATATGATATAATGGTCACAAACAAGAAAAATACCTGAGACTATTTGGCACACTTTATTGTGTGATACACCATTCAATGTGTCCAAAGACAACCTAGGATAATTATGCTGTGATACGCTAGGCTATGCAATTGTAAACCACAAAGGAGTGTGCAATCAGCTGGAGAACTCAAATAGTTAAACATTCTTAAGACTTTATTTTATTTTATGTAATTGACAGCAGTTATACATTCAATAATCAATTCCTACGTCTTCTCTCAAATTATAGCGGACTGTGATGCTGGCAGACCAGATGCCAGCTCTTGCCAAAGTTTTAGGCCTCAGTTGAGCACTGGCAAATTCATTTCTGGTAACCAGTCTGTTTCACCTGAGTATTAGTATGGTTAAGATGAGTATTAGACTTATAACCATGTGTTTAGTGTGTACACATTATGTAATGCTCGTAAGTTGCTGCCTGCATTAATCTCACTTCTGAGGTAATATTTAAGTTTTTGCTTTTCTAACTGTAAAAATGTTTACTCTTAAACTGTGAACCCAGTCAAGAGGGCTTAACACCTGTTCATCAAGAAGACCTGTCAAAACTAAATGGGCCATTGTGGGATGTCACAATATAAAGACTGTTAATTATCCCCTTTCACCCATGAAAAGGCTAGGTTCAAAAGGGCTCATCCCATCAGCTTGAATTGTGGAAAAAGGAAATAAAAATAGCTGACGAGAAAATTTCACCTCTTTTGGTTTTTGTATTTTCCAGGTATGTCTACACAGCAAAGAAAAACCCATGGCTGGCCCAGGCCTCTGACTTAGGCTTGTGGGGCTTGGGCTGTTGGGTTGTTTCATTGCTGTGTAAATTTCCAGGCTTGGGCTAGAACCTGGGCTCTAGGATTCTGCGGAGCGGGAGGGTCCCAGAACTTGAGCTTCAGCATGAGTCCAGAAGTCTACAATGCTATGGAATAGCCCCACAACCCGAACCCTGTGAGCCTGAGTTGGCTGGCACAGGCCAGCTGTGGGGTTTTGTTTTGTTTTTTGTTGTTTTTTTTTGCTGTGTAGACATACCCTCAAAAGACTGAAGCTACAAAACAGAAGCAGAAATCTTCAGTGTCAACTAAAAAACATTCAGGGCTGACAGATTACAACAACCATCACCTTTTGAAACCATAGAGTATAACACATTTCTGAACATATGGTTGCCCACTTTAACCTTGTAATAATTCTCTCATTTCTTTTCTTATCTAATAAGTCCTTAGATAGTTCACTATAGGATTGGCTACAAGTGTTGTCTTTCGTGCAAGATCTAAGGTACAAGTTGACCTGGGGTAAGTGACTGATCCTCTGGGACTGGGAGTGACCTCAATATTTTGATCTTTGGTGTATAGCAACCATTTATCACTAAGTCCAGTTTGCTTGGGTGGCAAGATAGACTGCAATGCCCAAGGGGTTTGTTTGTGACTCCATAGTAAGACTGTTATAATGCTTGAGGAGTTCACACTTGTTACAAGGTTGGTCAAAACTAATTATAGAACATACAATGAGTTTGGGGTCTCTGCCCTGCTTCTTGGCAGTCTACCCTGAGGTTGGCAATCACAGTCATCAGCCACACCAGAGTGAACTGGCTCTCAGTTATATGAGGGAGGTGCTATTTTTAGAGTGTTTGTTCTATTTGTGGAAACTATAGAAGGAACCTTCTTGGTTTGTCCTGCTGAGTGTGTATTAAGAGGAAAGAGTTATAAAAATAAGAGGGAGCTTGGGAACAGTAGAGTGGATAGATGGATATTAAGATGCAATATCACAAATGTTACCATGACACTGTGCTTCTGACCTCATGCCATACATAGCTTCATGGTGGATTGAGTTTAGATCAAAATAATCAGTCATTTTAATCATGATTTAAATAAGCAAGCAGGAAATCTTTATTTAAATCATCAATTTTAATCATGTTTTGCATTTGTACTTTTAAGCTATTTTCCTAAAGAGAGGTTGATTTTCATTGGTTGGTAATCATTAAAACACGTTGCACTGCAACTAAATATACCTTTCATATTAAATTTGGTTCTTCTTTTTGCTAACCAGGAAAATACACTATTTCTGTGCACTATTTCTTAATGTTTAATTAAGCAATTTTATAGTATTAACTTATTCAGATTTTTAGTGTTTACATTTTATTGTTTACATTTTTATTATTAGAAAATGGTGAATGATATTTTTATGTATTAGATTAATTTTCTACTCATGATTTGTGTTAAACTGCATGTAGATGGAAATTAGAATTCAATTAAAAATGCACTCAAATAGCATTTTATTTATTTATTAGTTGAATAAAATTACCTTAAATGTGCTGGACATATAAGAAATTAAAAAAAAAGCATATCAAAACATGTTTTGCAATTAAAACTAACCGATTTATTTAAAAAAGTAAGCATTATCTGCAGTTAGTATACTGAACTCATTGGTTCTGGTCACCATGTCCTTCCAGAATTTAGAGCTAGTAGATCTCATCCTCTCACACCTAGTTTATATTAATAGATTGGAAGAAGAAAATAAGCTTTCCTACTTTTTGAATTCCTAACTGGTTTCTTAACTTTGAATGAATTAGTAATTGAACTGAACTAGTTGAATAAACTGAAATGAAGAAAATATTCTCTCTGAACCTGCAGAAGAGGCTAATGCTGTCCAAAGCTGATTTAGTGCATCAACAGACTCTGGTTCCAGATGCTTGGCCAGTGATTTCTTCCGGTTCAGTGGTTTGACTTTCTTTACAACTTGTCAGCAAACATGTACTGTCTAATTATTTTTGTTATTAATTTAAACAATTTTAATAGATTATATAAGTACAGGCCTTAACATAGGTTGTCAATTAAAAATTTAATTTTAAATAGTTTTTTTAAATAAACTTATTTTTAATTTAATTTAAATTTTTTTTTTTTTTTAAATCATGGCTTCCTCGTCAAAACCATTCTCCTTTTAAAGAAAGGATTTGAGACTTAAATTGCCACATTGAGAAAAGACTATAGTGCAGCAGTCTGTTGTGCCCACAGGGAGCTGACCCATGTATAACACACAATTTAATCCACAGTGCAGCAGTTTGGCATGTCCTTGGGGACAGGTGACCAATGGATTGCAGAGTATTTTTAGCTCTCGTTTATTTTGTGAAATTGTGGGATATTTTGCAATGTCCTACGTGGGGGCCTCATTGGACACTGTTTGAAGTTTCAGGGTGCTTTCTATGCAATTCTATATCAATAGAGTCCTTGTAGCAGGATATCATTTATTGTTCCATAGGAGACAACATCAGAAAGGAGCCAATTTTCTCTTTTCTCAACTGTCAGGGTTCCATCTCTACCCTAACTCTTTATTGACCAATGCTCCTACAGCTCAGCATTCTTCTTATGGCTCTATGGACGTACAATATACTCTACATCCCATGCAAATCAGTGACAGTATGTAAAAGCAACATGATCCCAGAATGCACACATTTCACTTGACATTCAGGGGTTCCCAGATGAAGACCTAATTTACTGCATATTAGAGAGTGCTAATAATTTCATCTTGACCTGTAGGACAGCAAAATGTCTCATAAAAGACCTGAGCTGCAGACCAATAAATGTTTGTCTCTTGTTATAAATGATTTTTGTGAAAGAGCTCCACTTCCTAGCATGAGGAGGAACCTCCTAACCCCATACTAATTCAGCAATCTCATCCTGTCCTGTGACACAGGGTGATGAATTGCCTTTTCTCTTTTCTGCTATGGATGTAACACATCTTCCTAGAACAGGAAAAAGCTTTTAATCCAACTTTTATGTTTAGTTTTCCTGGCAGTGTCTGCTATGTAGAGTGCATTTATGGACAATGGCAAAGGTATTTTTTCAGGAGATTTTGGGTCGAAGGAATGCCTGAGAAGCAGAAGGCTTATAAATGTTTGTGTGTTCCCCTCCCCATTTCATGTTTAGGATATCCTCTATGATGGCCCATGATATTTACTGCTTATTCTTGAGCTATAAAATCAAGGAGTTCAATAAGAGGTTTTCCTCACAAGCATTCATTAAAATTGCTTCAGGTCTGTGAAAGAAGTTTCCCACTATTTTTCCCTTTTAGTTGTTCCACTTTCTCTCTATCATATCGCCTCATCATTTATTGTGTTTTTTTAATTATTTATTAGTATAGTTGTAGCACCTTCAGGCCCCAAGCAGGGTCCTATTGTGTTAGAAACTGTACAGACAGATAACAAAAAGACAGGTCTTGCCTCAAAGAGCTTATAATTTAAGTATAAGACAAGGGAGAAACAGTTGCCTACAACAAATAGATTGGTTATAGTGTTAGCTCATGGTTCCCCTGTTTTCAAGCTCCAATTTTTCAACTCCCTTAATCAAGTGATGGAGAGGGATTTTTGTTTGTATTTTGTCACACTGAGGAATATTGTACTGATTCAGTGATCAGAGGTTTACATTTATTTGTGTAGTAAAATAGATCAAATCAACGTACTGGAAATAAGAAGATAGTTTACATATGGAAGGGATATTTTTATTGCCCTGGGAAATGGAGTCCATTTAGTCTATTACAAGCAATGGGAAAAGGAACTTTTCCCTGGACTGCTTAGTCTTCTTCCATGCTTCTTTTCTCAAGAGATTTCCTCTGCCAAAATAATTTGTTTAACTTTGAATCAGGTATGATCCAAGCACCTTGAAAATCCACAACTTCTATTCACTTGCTGCCAGCAGCCCTAAATATTATCTGAGGAAGTTAGAAGACATCAACTTACATCTTGCCCCTCCACGCCCACAATTTCCAAAACCGACTACTCATTTTAAGTGAACGTTATTGCCAGTGAAAAATAGCATCTTAACAGCCTTGGAGACTGAGTCTCATTTAGCCACAGGACAGAAAGCTACAGTACAAGCTTATCTCACACTGTCCCACCAATACGCCTCGGCCTCGATCTCTAGTGACGAGAGAGTACTTTAGACTCCAGTAGGCTCTGGATCAGGGCCCATATACCTGTCACCAGGCCATCTGCAGCACTGTTCTCGAGGAAGAGAGCGTTCTTCTCTGGGTACCTGATCCTGTACACAGGGAGTCACATTCACCTATCAGTGTCCCTAAAGAGCCCTTTCTTCTCTTTGAGGGTTCCAGCTAAAATCTTCACTCTAATATGTGAAAACTTAATTCAGTTAAGAGGTTATTTTGGGCCAGTTAAAGGAAAAAGGGAAAAACAGAAGTAACGAGTAGTTCAAAAGCATAGCAGAACAGGTTTTACAGGATGTCTTTGAGACCAGGAAAATGGACTCTTAACGAATCGAGAGGACTTGCGGCCAGCGGGTGCAGGGGATAGACCGGAAAATCACACTGTCGCCAGGAAAAGGCAGGTCTACGTGATTGGAGACTCCTTACTGAGAAGAATAGACAGGCCTGTAACTAGAGCTGATCGGGAGAACAGAAGGGTGTGCTGTCTGCCGGGTGCTAAGATACAGGATGTGGACCTGAGGCTGAAAAGGATCCTAGCGGGAGCGGGAAAGAATCCGTTGATTGTCCTTCATGTGGGAACGAATGATACGGCTAGTTACTCGCTGGACTGTATCAAGGAGGACTATGCCAGCTGAGGAACACCTCAGAAATCGAGGCTCAGTATCTCAGTGATTCTGCGTCCTAAGCAGGGCTACGAAGGATGACAGATTATGATGATAACAGCATGGCCAGGCAGTGGTGCGAATAGAGCTTTGTGATGTATGTCATTGGAACATTTACGGACAGACGACTTTCTCTCGGATGGACTCACTAAGTAAAGAAATAGACTCTAGAAAGATGGAGGTCACGCTCTTAGAGAGCTCTTAAACTAGGAATTGGGGAGAGTTGAAGTACCAATCTCCCATGCCAGAATTAAACGGAAAGTAACGAATGAGAGATACGTTGTGGACCAAGAATGACCAAGAGAAAAACGAAAGGTAGAAACTAGACAACAGGTGATGTGTGGTAGAATCTGGCACAACGGGGTAAGAATGTCACTGACGCACAAATGCCAAAAATAATAATGCGTACACTAATTGCGAGACCTTAGTAACAAAATGAGAACTGGAGCTTACTGGTGCAGAAGTAAACCGAATATTTAGGACAACAGAAACTGTGGCAATATATCAGACTGGAGAACATATTGAGGTATGTCGTTAGAAGAGACAGAAGAAAGCAAAATGGTGGAGTAGCATTGTACGTCAATGATGAGGGTAACTTAATAAATAAGTGATGGAATGATAAACCAGAGTTCTCGGCAAAAAATCCACACTGGCGCAAAAAACTACTAGAGCCTCCCCGCTGAGAGTGCTTGGGTTCTGACAGACTGCCGATCTGATTGATATGGATAGAGACCTCTTTAATGTTCTTTAATAATAAACACTAAGGGAAATGTGATCTGGGAGACTTCAACTTCCCAGATTTGATGTGAGGACAGTCTGCAAGAATTAGAGTCAGATTTTTCTGGTTAATGCGGACTGGATTTCTTCCCAGTAGTTGAGTACCGACAGGAGGTGCCATTTTAGCATTTGGTTTTGGACCTGAGACCTCGTAGAATGAATGTTGAGGGACACCTTGGTTCGGGATCCATGAGTATCAGTTCAACTGATGCAGGAACAAGTGATTCTGGAGTTTGGGTTTTGAATTCTCAAGGCTATTTTAAAAGTTGGAGTATGAGGAATATGATTGGACGGATGACTGGGATTTATCGGAGAGAGCTGATCTAAGACGCAGCTGCAACTGGGAAGGCTCGCACCCAAGGGGAAACAAAAGCTGCAGGATTGTAGCAAGCTGGCATGAGCAAGATCTCGAGAAGGGTTAGAAAAACCAGGGTTAGAGGAAGAAAGGCGGATTAGGCAAAGCTACTTAGAGGTTAGAACTGTTTGGATACGTGAAGAAGGCTAGCTCTGTAATGAGACTTGCAAGAATCAAACCAATAGTAAAGTTTCTACGCAAATATAAGAAGAAAACAGAGTGGGCCGCTATACACTGAATGGATGGGTTTAGGAACCTAGCATTGCCCATATCTAAATCATACTTTGCCAGCTTTATAAGATAGTAGGGAGTTTGGATGATGGAGGGATGATATGGGGAGGATATGGAGGGTATTACGCTCTGAGTGAGGGCCAACTTGAGGCTTAATGGGACAATCGGAGGCCCGGCAATCTCCATCCAGATATGCAGAACTCGCATGAATGCTGGCCACTAGCGCGCAATTTTAACCATCGGTAAACTGCGGCGGTTTGTCCGTACGCTGGTAGAATTCTAAGTATTCTACTTCACTTGAAAGGGAAAGTGATCGGCGGTAATAATGCGTTGCTTGACGTCTAGATGTAAGTCTGGAAATAATTTAAAGAAGTAGTTAAGATTGGTCATGTATTGCATGAATTGCAACATGGATTATACTAGTAAGTTAGTGCAACCAAACCTGATCTCCCTTTTGAGAAGGTGAGCTGATTAATTCGACCAAGGACATGTGAGTATCTAATTTACCTCGATTTCGTATGGTTTGGACGTTCCACTGGGGAACTGTTGTTAATTGGAGATGGGCAGATATAAAGTGTTCGGATGATAGACCTGTTAAAGCGGAGATCCAGTGGTGGCTGAAGGTGATTGATCCGGTGGAGGAGGTTTAGTGAGATCCCTCAGGATCGGTTTTGGGACCGATTTATTTACTTTTTCTGACCTTGGCACAGAAGGGAATTGTATACGTTGCGGATGAACAGCTGGGTAGATGCTAAGACGAGAAGGACCGGATAATATACAGGAAGTTTAGGCCCCTGTACTGTACATAGATAATAGGATGAAATATAATAGTGAAAGTGAAGTCATATTAACGATTAATATATTTAGAATTCGTTGGGACGATCAGTCTGGCAAGACGGAAGAGGAGAAGACTTTGGTATGGTTGATAGCAGATGTCTATGAGCCACCAATGCGTAATGCCGTTAAAAAGCAAAATCGTTTTAGTGCATCGGAGAGATTTCCAGCAAGATAAGAGTTTAGATCGTATTATTAGCGCTGGGAGCCCACTGGAATGTGTGAGTTTCTGGTGTCCCATGTTAAAGGATTGAATTCAACTGGAACAGTTCAGAGACGGCATACTGAATCCGAGGAAATCGGAAACCTTGCCTATGAAAGGAGACCCAAAGAGCTGCTTGTAGTCCTACCAAAAGAAGCTCCAGATATGCTTCTCTAATATAGATATATCAGGGGATTAACGATTAGGAGGGAGAGAATTCTTTATAGCTTATACTAATGTAGCCACAAGACAAATGGTACAAAACTGGAATTAGGAAGTTAGCTTATATTAGACGAGTTCTAACCATAGGAGTGAAGTTCTATGAACAAAACCTTCCGAGAAAGTATGGGGCAAAAGACTTACTGGCTTAGACTAAGCCTTGATTAGTATATGAGGGTATATATGGGATAGTTCATTGGCAATGATCTGGATTCATCAGAGATAAGTCTGCTCAAGTTGGAGCGATGTGATGGATGAATCTGTTACTTCAAAATTCCTTCTTGGTGCTGGGACTGGAGTCTTGCCCACATGCTCAGTTTAGCTGATCGCCAATTTGGGTCGGAAGGAATTTTCCTCCAGGCGGATTGCAGGGTCCTGGAGTTTTTCCCTTCCCTGCGGCATGGGTCGCTTGCTCTTGTGATTCTTGCAGCTTGAGGTCTTCAAACCACAATTTTGAGGACTTCAATAACTCAGTCATGGGTTAGGGGTTGTTATAGAAGTGGATGGGTAGGGTTCTGTGGCCTGCTTTGTGCGGGAGGTCAGACTAGATGATCATATTGGTCCCTTCTGACCTACGAGTCTGAGTCTGAGGCACATTGTGCAAGATTACTGAACTATGCAGACTTGTAGAGAGAAGTTTGGCCTCTGAAATCATGTCAGGACTATACTACATCTGAAAGTGGCTTCTCTTCAGAGAAACAAATGCTCTGAGCTTTAGAAAATCCAGCCTATAAAGTGAGTTTTTCTTCGTGGTTGCAGCTTATTCCTTTGATCTGAATGACAAAAACACTAACTTTTTGTTGCAGTCATCAATCTATTTTGAAGTTTAGAGAATACATGTGATAATTACCAGCTTTTTCTTCTTGCAACCTTCATTGACCTATAACTGGGAAATGAAATACTAATCTACATTGATATCTCTGTGTATTTCAAGTGGGTTTTCCCATTATCTCCCTGTTTAAATATAATCCTAAGGACTCTCCAACCTTTAAAGAAAATTACAAAATCCTTTGCAAAGTGTTCAATTAGCTCTCCCTTTGTTCTCCTAAAAATTTCATTCAACACCTTTCTGGCAGAAGACCATAATTAGCGTGTTGCTGTGTTGTTGTAGTCATGTTCCCAGAATATTAGAGAGACAAGGTCAGGGAAACACTCTGTGTCACTTTGAGTACCTGTCCCAGACCTGAGGAAGAGCTCTGTGTAGCTCAAAAGCTTGTCTTTTGCACCCAACAGAAGTTGGTCCAATAAAAGATCTCACCCACCTTGTCTGTATAAGTAGTCTCTCAGTTGTAATTTCACCATATAGAAGAGATCATCCCCATGTGTAACAGCAAAATTCAAGATTATACATTGATAAGCAATGCCACATTAACAGTTGTCTGTGTGCCTGCATTGGGAAGACTATAAACACACAGCAAGTTGTTGTTCATGCTTGTCACAAATGTAAAGTCTAGTTTATAGAAGAAAACAATATGCTTTCTATTTGTGGTGTGTAAGGTCATATGATGTCTAGAAGTGGCAAATCCTCAAAGTAAAATACAATAAGCACCACAGTCTCCAAGAACATTAGCATTAATTGAAAACTAGCATCCCCTCTTCCAGCTGGAGTTTGGACTGGCTTAAGGCAGCAGGGCCTTGGTGTTGACATCCTCATTTTCTGGCGCTTAAACTTCACTAATGAAGTTTTCCTGGAATACATATAGATATATACAGTGCAAGGCCTTTTTGAGTAAAAAACATTCAACAGAGGAGTCATTCCAGGAAATATCTTAGGGCCATGGCATTACTGTAGAAGACTTGGGAAGATTAAATGTTATCATTAAATCCTGTCTGTCTCCAGTTCAGAATCAGCTGACTGACATTAGGTGTCTCAAGGCATCTATTTTTTCAACTTGCAAACAGAAAAGAAAATACAAAGACATGTCTTTGAAAGCTCAGATCCTGTTTAAATATTTACATAGACAGCCAAAGCAGGTACATTTCATCTGATGAGATAAGCATTAGTGGAGACACTGAAGGTACTGTGGTTGGTGCACCAGTCATTTCCCTGTCAAAATAATAATAATAATAATAATTAATAAACTAGTTCAAAACCTGTTTGGGTAACACATGAAGTGAGTTTTGTGCTATCTGATCTTAAACCATCGTGTCAGAGTTTCTCCTTGTACTGTCCTCTCGTTACTTAATCAAAGCTTCATAAGTCACAGCATGGAGCTAAGGGACATCTTGAATTGGATGATATTCCATCTTTCTCACAAACACATAGGGTTGGAAGGCTGGGCAAAAAATGGATACTAAAGCTTGAAAAGGGATTTAGGAATAAAGGATAAATATAGCAACATATCCCTGTCAGGTTAAGATGGGGTTTTTTTTTACTAAAAATATGTGAGATCCCATAAATATTCAAGTACCTATTTATTTCTACCAATATGAGGAGCTCAGATATAATGCTCTTTTTATGAGATGGGTAAAATATCATGAGCTTTAATATTTAACAAGATCAACTGTGTGTGTGTGTGCATAATTTATGTATTTATTTCACTTTCTGTGTACAGTATAAGTGCAAGTTTAGCTGTTTTTTGCCTTCCCTGTTGGAGGCAGCTCTGGATTTATGAGTAACATTTAACCCTATAATGACAGGAATAGAATTTCACTTTCAGAAAAGACTTACAAAGAGAGAAATTGCCAGAACATTGATCCATCTAGTCTAATGTGTTCTGGATCATTCCAGAGCTTCAGCTACTATAGAACATAGGCAACCCCTTTGCTTAATGTTGTCAGATGTAATGTGTTCTTTACACCTGTCAAGGTTCCTTCCCCACTTTGAACTCCAGGGTACAGATGTAGAGACCTGCATGAGAACCTCTAAGCTTAATTTCCAGCTTAGATCTGGTTTTACTGCCACCATCCAAATCCTCTAAGAGTTATTTGGGAAACTCTGTCTACCTTCCCCCCTCAGAATATCTCCATCCCAGTAGCCTTGAGAGATTTCTTCACCAAGTTCCTGGTGAACACAAACCCAAACCCTTGGATCTTAAAACAAGGAGAAGCTAACTATTCCCCCTCCTTTCCCCCCCCACCAGTTCCTGGTGAGTGCAGATCCAACTCCCTTGGATCTTAAAACAAGGAAAAATCAATGAGGTTCTTAAAAAGAAGGCTTTTAATTAAAAAAAGGTAAAAAATATCTCTGTAAAATCAGGATGGAAAATAAGTGTGCAGGGTAATCAGATTTATAGAGCCCAGAGGAACCCCCTCTAGCCTTAGGTTCAAAGTTACAGCAAACAGAGGTAAACCCTCTTAGCAAAAAGGAACATTTACAAAGTTGAGAAAACAAAGATGTAAGTAACAGCCAGGAAAGGCGTGTTGGTTTTAAGTTTGAAATATGAGACTGATCCAAAAAGATTTGGAGAGCCTGGATTAGTCCCAAAAGTGAACAACCCCAAAACAAAGAGCACACAAACACATGCCTTCCCCACACTAAGATTTGAAAGTATCTTGTCCCCTTATTGGTCCTTTGGGTCAGGTGTCAGCCAGGTTACCTGAGCTTTTTAACCCTTTACACATAAAAGGATTTTGGTATCTGGCCAGGAGGGATTTTATAGTATTGTACACAGGAGGGCTGTTCCTTTCCCTTTATAGTTATGACAACAGCAGTAATCTTTATGCAGCACTGGGTCACTATTAGCTTCTACATGCTGGCTTACATTTGTAAAGCCTACATAGTCTGGATCCTAGCTACCTAAAGCACCTTTTCTCCCCAAGCACCATCCCAACAATTTAGGACCACTGAGGTGCTTGCTTGGCCAACCCCTAGATTTGAACCCCAAGCACTATTAACAAAGGATGGTTCTCAACCCTTTTTTGGTTCACTAGAACCTGTGTGTCTTCATCTGGAGGCCTCAGTACAAGACACATCATTTATAGTATTCCACCCTATATGGATGAACATGTGGTGAGGGGAATCCTTGATCCATTTGCTCTGTTCAAGGTTCCTGGTCATCCCTTCCCTCCCTTATTGCCAAGTATTGGTGATTATGCAGGAGTATTTGTTCCTAGCTCCTGCTTCACAAACCTTCCACTTTGGCACCATCACCCATCTAGGAATCCTGGAGCTCCCAGCACCAACTCCATTCTACTGTGGCAGCTGCAGGGCTGCTTTAGCCTGCCCAACCCATGCTACTGCTGGAGGGAGCCAGAGTATTTTAACTTATTACTTACGTTGTGGTAGTGCCTAAACCTCTAACTGATATTGGGACCCCTTATGCCAGGCACTGTACATACACATAATGAGAAACAGTCCCTGCTTTAAAAGCTCTCCATCTAAAAAAGCAAGTAGTAGTATTATCACCATTTTACAGATACGGAACTGAGGCACAGAAAGAGTACGTGACTTGCCCAAGGTCCCAGGAGTCTGCAGGAGAACCTGAAACTGAATCCAGATTACCTGAGTATCAGTTTGGTGCCTTAGTCACACGACCATCCCTCTTACTTCACTTTTTTGCCCTAAGTTGTTTGGTGTTTTGGTGTTAAGCAGTTACGTCATTTTACCGAGAGGAGGCGGGATCACTGGGCATGGTATATAGACTGTAGAGCGTTGCGAGATCCTTCTGGCTGAAACACTGCTTGCAATCTGAAATGTGGAAAGGCTTTTATTATACCCCTTTCCCCCCCCCCCCTTTCATTTTTCCTCTCAGTCATTCATTCTCTCTTTATTTTATTACATTCTCCAGGCTCAGTCTCTCCTCCCCCCACATAACATAATTTCTGTTTGAATGAAGAGAAGAGACGAAATGTAGCAGGGAAGTAATAAGAAGAAAATAGGCCCCAAAGAGCAGTAATCCGCCTTCCTAGGGAAGACACTTCAGTATCTGCAAACCTAGCACTCCTTCCTGGCTTTCCACGGCCTGCTTGCAAAGTTTGTTTTGTATGCTCTGTCTCTCTGTCTCTCTCTCTGCAATCTAGCCATCAGCTGAAATCTGTCACTAGGTGACCCTTGGTTACCTAACAGAAGTGCTTACAGAGTCTTGGTGCCAGTCCTTTTTGCTTTCAGAAAGAACTGATTCCCTGTGATATGCTACTTCGTGAGCTGTAATTTTGGTTCTGCTGGAATAACTTGACACTGCCATTAGTTTGAAACAAAAGCTGTTTGTCTGCAGGTCCCCACGTGCCCCACTGTTTAAAATTCCACCTGTTTGCCCCATCTTGGAGGAATCTGACCACTTCATCAACCTTTTTGCCCTGCATCTCAGAGACCCTGTAAATTGCACAGGAAAGGAGGAATCCTAAACAGAGTGAGAGATTGTCTGGGATTGGACAGCAGTATTAAGTAATTCATCAACAGCAGTCTCCCTGCTGGAGAAACATCATCGCTGACAGGAGAGGGGTATGATCTTCCCCTCCAGAACAGTAAGCTCAGCTCAGCACTGAATACTAACAGCTTTATGGAAGTCTCAGTGGCTTTAGTCTTCACCCCAAAATACAAGGAGAGATTGAGTGATTTCTGCTTGAATCCTTATTTGAGACACACATGAGAGCTCAAGTCCAGGTTTCTGCTTTTTTTCCCCCACACGAGCAACAGACAGTTTAGTTACCTGTACAATTACAGTACAGGGCCTGGAGAATTTCACCCTGGGTTTTAGGGTTACCTGTACATTGCTCCAGTAAACCAATCTCTACATTGGCTTTTTGTCCAATACCAACTTAAATTCAAGGTCCTCATCTTGAACTTCAGAGTCTTCAATGGACTAAGTTTGGGCTTACTCAAGGACCACCTGTCCTCTCCCTTGGTGCCCGAGCCCATCCTGCTAGCTGTAAGCCAGAGGAACAATCAAACTATCTGCAGCCGAGTGAGACTAGAAGGTTCCTGCTTCTACTCAGCTCCTGGTTCATCATATGGAACTTGCTCCCACAGGAGCCAAGATCGATCCCAAACCTTGGCACTATCTGTACAAAAAGCAAGGCCTGTCTCCTTGCCATACCTTTCCTCACAGAAATAAGATTAATAGTCATTTATAATATACTTTTTTTAAAAAAAAATTACTTTCCCTATGTAGGGGAAGAGACAAGAGAACCAACAAGGGAGAAAAGATTTAAACCCCTTTTGGATTCACAGTTCCACTCGGTGTTCACGTAGCCAAGTGATGTGTGGCATAAATATCTGAACGCACAGAGATGGAATCTCAAACTCTCTGTCTCAGGAGGAGGGAAGAGACTAAGTAAACATGGAGCAGCTCCACTGTTTCTGCCTAACTGGGCTTGTCCCCTCATGGCACCAGTGATGATCTGCAGCGATGGAGCCCCAAAAGCTGTGGAGGTCTGGTCCAGCTCCCTGCCTAATCAGTAGGAGGGCTGGGATTTTGTCCGTAGTGAATAAATGGACAGTACTCACTACAGATGCTACTTTCACAGCCATGGACACATTAAAGTGCAATGCTGCTGATGCTGTCCAACAGAAATTGGTAGTGGCATGAGATGAGCACTTATACACAGAATTAGCTGAATACATTTGGTTAAACTATAGTAAGGATAGGACAGAATCTTGAGTGCATTGTTCATAGGGAGAAATTGTGACATTCAGCTACTGGCTTGCTTTGAGGATGGTGCAGAGTCCGCTCACACCATTGGGAGCTGAAGGAGGGATTGCTTCTGCCCTAACCGGCCAGGTGTACAGGGAATGCAAAGGTTGAATCATCCCTTAAAATAGTGATTCCTGCTTTCTCTTTGCACCTGGACCTCTTCATGAAGGGGAGGGACAGGGGGTAGCTGGATGACGTGTGCTCCTAGAGAGTAGGGACTACAGTGGTGAGAGACCCTTGAGTAAGGTTCACAAAGGGTGAGGAGAGAGAATTCTTGTGCCATCTACTTCTTCTTCCCTCCTCCCATATTACCTCATACCCATACAAGGAACACTCGCTGGCTCTTCATGTTCTTAGTAGCATACACACAGCCACAAACAGAATCAGGGGAGGGGAGGGAAGGGGCTTTTCAGTTATCCTGATGCTCCCAGTGTCTTTAGGATTTAGGGGTTTAGGGTATGCCTACACTCCAATAAAACACCCGCCACTGGGTGTGTCAGCTTGCAGGACTTAGGCTACTACTGCAGTTTGCATGTTATGAGTAGCAAGCATGGACGTGAAGATGGGAATCCAGATCCTTAGGTTAGTTGTTCCATTTCAGGCAAGTTAAAAGCAGAGACAGGACAAGAGATGGGTCTGGGTCATAAAGAGAAAATGAGCAGGAACAGCCAGCCTGGGACACAGTGAGAGAATAGGAGGAAGCAGAAAAAAAAGGGGGAGAGGGCAGGTGTGTGGGGGATAGATGGAGCCGGAGATGCTGGAGCAGAAACAGAGCAAAGGCAGGTGGCAGATTTAGGCACTTTTATGCCAGGATGCTTTAACAAACAAAAAAAATCGAGATCTTAAATTGTGTCATTTTCCTGAGATGATCACACTATTAAAAAGCTAAACTTTCTGGGTTAAAAACCCACAGTGGTGTTATCCCAGCCTTGTGTTTGCGATGTACCCCCATATACTCCCATCTTTCTGGAATAACAGCGATGTCACAAACACACCCATATAGAATGAAAACATGTATATAGAATACAGACATTATTTCAGACCACTGAAGTATTGTATGTTTCACATGAAAAATGTCCCTCTTTAAAGTGTGGTTTCCCTTCAGTGAGCTTTAGCATTGCCCTGTATCTCTCTGAGTTACTGTGACAGGAATGGGAGTAGATGGGAGGCTGTTTTGCTGCCACTCTTGAGAGCCATTGCAGAGATTAGGACTGTTTTGGAAAGACATTATTGAAGGTTTAGGGTCTGCTTTCTGAGTCATTCAAGATTAATGACGATGGGCTAGCTTGCTCTGATAGCTCCTTCAAAGATGACAGCAGCCAAAGAAAAATCAGCCACAAAGGGGAACTCAATTTTGTTTTTTATCATATCGCCTTTGTTTATAGGGAGATTTTCAGAGCTGACTTCTTAATGTGCATTTCAATAATTAGAAGTGGCTGTGTCCTAGATGAATAAACTCAAACTGAGTCCATGTCTGGTGCATGACTGCAATGGCAAGATAGCCCATATCAGTCCAAGTGGGAATCCATGCATTTGCTGTGGAGAGCCATTGGTCAGGTCAGCAGGCAATCATATATAGGAAAGGTGTTGTTTTGCCTGTAGGACTCCTTGCTAAATTATATGACTTACATGAAGGACAGATTCCAATTCACAGGATCAAGCTAAAGTAGCTTGACAATGTTGATCTGTTCCAAATAGGATACAATGGCATTTTGAGGCTGCCCCAGTAGGCTGCTATTTAGATCTCTTTACTGCCATGTAGGAGAACGGGGTTTAATTTGCAATGCCAGTCCCTTGCTCTGCAGCATCAAGTTATCTGGCTTAGCCTCTGAGGCAAATTATCTGGCTGTTTAAGAACCCATATCATAATGAATTGGTAAGGTTTAATCACAGCATCAAAGTTCGCATTCAGTTTTATAAGAAAAAACATAGACACACCTTAGTGGGCCAAATTCAGCCCTGGTGAAAGCAGTTGCAGCTCCATTAACATCAATAGAGTTGCAGCTGCTGACACCAAGGCTGAGTTTGGCTCATGTTTTAATTTAGGAATGGAATTCTCATTATGCCTTTATTCCAGGCACTCCTGTTTAGTTAATCATTTTCATATACCATCTCAGAACAAATTTCTGCCTTCTGTCAGACCTGGAGAACTGCTGGGTATGCAGTGGTAACTGCAGTAATGTAGGTGAAATTTAGGGCAAAATTTGGACCTCTGAGACTACTGAAATAGAAAAAGGCAATCCTCTCTTTCTCTCATGGCCCCAAATTTTATTCTAGTGGCACACACTTTTGAACTTCCTATGAAGGCAGGCACGTGGGCCTTGTAGAGAGCTTATTCCTTCACTCTCCCACTTCCCTGGTTCTTCTCACATGAGCAGAGAGCAACAATACCAAAGTCCGAAGGTGCAAACAATTCAATGTTTATTGGGGCGAACTTCCACCAAGCTTAAATCCAAGTTCCTTTTTCCTAATTTTTGAATCCCAATTTACCGTACTTTCTGTTTGCCCCTAATTTATATAGTAATATTCTTAGCTATACTTTAACCAATCATTCTACTGAAATTTACCTAACCAATCCTAACATATTGTAACATGATTAGCCAACCAATTATACCCCACCACCTTAATTAGTTTACACCCAGAAAATTAATTATACAGGAGACAGAAACAATCAGAGAACCAGACAGAGCAAAGTGGGAACTATAATGACAAAACTATACAGAAGTGAGGGTCTCGCAACTACATTTATAAAGACATAAGGGTTTCCCAGCTGCGTCTACTGATAAGTGAGTTCTTACCAAACAGAAAACTATCAAACTAAATTTCCTTTTGCATCTTCTAGGCTCTTCCTTTTCTCTGGAGGTGATCGATTGGATCACCTTTCTAACAGCCCCAGATTGCCTTATTTCAATATGACTAGTTTGGAATCTGAAGATGTGACCATTCGCTTCTGAGCTTATGGCTGCCTCTGATGCTTAGCCAAAGGCATTAGCCTAAGAACAGGGCCTCAGACTGTCACAGTGAGAGAAGGCCCTTACAGATTCTTTCTTTTATACCTCTATAACTAGCTAAGTGATAAGAATACATCTAAATTCTTAAAGTATGTAGGCTTTTGCAGATAGGCCTGAATATCTATATCCTAACAGCCATCACTTGCTGGGTAATTTTATTGTGCTTTAACTACTGTCAGCATTAGGTGATTATGCTACATATTTATAAACAATCCCACTTTTCTTCCCAGACTTCTATGTCCCAGAGAAATGTTTGCCACATGACATAGCACATGAAGTGTTGGAAGGGAAGCTACAATGGCTCTTATGTCAATGGACATAATGGTCCCTGGTGCAGTCCCTTTCTCATTATAATCTATCTTACTTCAGTGGACAACAGCTTAGTGCTGCTGCTGCTGATCACTGAATTCTTCCCTCCTTCCTACTGCTGCTTCAGTACAATCCATTTTCAGATCAATAGCTTCTAGTCTCTTTTGAGCTAATGATTCTGACACATTTCGTAATTGTCAGCTTCTGGCATGAGTTACACGGATACACAAGATCTCTCCCTTCTCCAGTTTTTTCTGTTTCATTGGCAGTACAAATCATTCAATTTCTTGAAACACTGGTATGCTTTATGTTCACACTAGAAGGAGTTCCTTTTTTACAAATTCTGATTTGCACTCTTTTAAAAACAGATCCAAATCTTATGTGTGAAGTTTAAGAAAAGCTTAGAAAAATTCTGATGGAAGTCAGAGATGAAAAAGACCTATTAGTTCATTCAATCTGTCCATCCCAGCCAATCTGGATTGTTACCTAGTGTATATTTTCTAGCATTTTGCCAAGTCACTTTATGGTCTTGTTTAAATAAGGTTTTAAAAATCTGATGCTAGAGTGAGTTACCTAGCACAATCTAACTACCACCTTCTAAAACTGTAGTCAGGACAAAATTGTACTTTAGCATGTGCTAAACTGGTCAAATTAAAGCCAAAAGGCGTTTAAAATCCTAGGCTTTAACTTGACCAGTTTGGCACACGTGAATGTATTTGTATTACATTGGTGCTTAGAGGCTCCAGTTGAGATCAGGCCCCCATTTTTGCCAGGCATTGTGCAAACACAGCTAAGTGACACTTCTTGCCTCAAAGAGCTTAAAGAGATTTTCAGAGCCAAATGAGAGATGCCCAATTCCCAAAGACTTTCAATGGAGCCTAGGGTCCTAACTGCCCGTTGCACCTTTGAGAATCTATCCTACAACCTAAAAGATGGGAGGAACAATGGAGGACAAAGTAATAAAATGACTTGCCCACATTCACACAGCAGGTCAGAGCTGGGAAAAGAATCCAGGTCTCCGACATCCTAATCCCCGGCCCCATTCACCACACTGCTGATATTTAGATTGCTCTTCTTTGTCTACTTCCTTCTAATATTGCTTTAATATGCTCTTGCAAAAATGTATTCCCCTACTGCTCCTGGGTGAAGAACAGCAAATATGGCAGGCGGCCAACTTGACTTAACAGTGAAATTGTTGGTGAGCTTAAACACAAAGAGGAAGCTTACAAGAAGTGGAAACTTGGACAGACGACTAGGGAGGAGTATAAAAATATTGCTCAAGCATGCAGGGGTGTAATGAGGAAGGCCAAAGCACAACTGGAGTTGCAGCTAGCAAGGGATGTGAAGGGTAACAAGAAGGGTTTCTACAGGTATGTTAGCAGCTAGGTGGTCAGGGAAAGTACGGGACCCTTACTGAATGACTAGTGACAGAGGATGTGGAAAAAGCTAATGTACTCAATGATTTCTTTTTGCCTCTGTCTTCACGAACAAGGTCAGCTCCCAGACTGCTGCACTGGACAGCACAGTATTGGGAGAAGGTGACCAGCCCTCTGTGGAGAAAGAATTTAGTAAAATTGGATGAGCACAAGTCCATGGGGCTGGATGCGCTGCATCCAAGGGTGCTAAAGGAGTTGGTGGATGTGATTGCAGAGCCATTGGCCATTATCTTTGAAAACTCATGGTGAATGGCGGAGGTCCCAGATGACTGGAAAAAGGCTAATGTAGTGCCCATGTTTAAAAAAGGGAAGGAGGAGGATCCTTGAAAGTACAGGCCAGTCGCCCTCACCCTGGTCCCTGGAAATAGTTGGAGCCGTCCTCAAGAACAATCTCTGATAGCACTATAGAGGGGGAAAGTGATCAGGAACAGTCAAGATCAGGATTTCACCAAGGGAAAACATGGCCTGACTAACCTAAATGCCTTCTTGAGGATAACTGGTCTTGGATGAGGGGAAAGCAGTGGATGTGTTAATCTCTTGAGCTTTAGCAAAGGTTTACTACTGTCTCCCACAGCTGTTTCTTGCCACAAGTTAAAGACATATGGGCCGATGATGGAACTATAAGGTGGATAGAAAGCGGCTAGATCGCGGGCTCATACGGTAGTGATCAATAGTCCATGGTCGTTGAAGCACGTATCAGAGCAGAGTCCCAAGGTGGTCCTGGGGACAGTTTTGTTCAAATATCTTCATTATATCTGGAGGATGGCGTGGACTGCACTCTCAGAAGTTTGAAAGATGACACTAACTTGGAGAGTGGTAGATACCGACAGGGTGAGGGGTGGGATAGGATACAGAGGACCTAGACAAATTAGAGGACTGGGCCAGAGAACCTGATATGAGGTTCAACCAAGGATAATGTGCAGAGTCCTGCACTTAGGACGAAGAATCCGGCATTCACTGTTACAGACTAGGGACCAAATGGCTAGGCGCAATTTCTGCCGCAGAAAGGACCTAGGGGTTACATGGACAAGAGCTGGATATGAGTCAACAGTGTGCCTTGTTGCCCACAGAAGGCTAATTTGGCATTTTGGGCTGTATAAGTAGGGCATTGGCAGCAGACGAGGTACGTGATCATTCCCTATTACAGTGGTGATGGCCTTATCTGGCTACTGTGTCCAGTTGTGGCCCCACCTAAAAAAAGGATGTGGAAAAATTGGAAACGAGTCCAGCAGAGGGCACAAAAAGTGATTAGGGGGCTGGAGCACATGACTTTGAGGAGAGGCTGATGGAACAGAGATGTTTGTCTGCAGAACGAGAAGAATGAAGGGGGATTTGATAGCTGCTTTCAACTACCTGAAAGGAGATTCCAAAGAGGATGGATCTAGACTGTTCTCAGTGGTACCAGATGACAGAACAAGGAGTAAGGGTCTCAAGTTGCAGTGCAGGAGGTTTAGGTTGGATATTAGGAAAAGCTTTTTCACTCAGAGTGGTGAAGCACTGCAATGAGTTACCTAGAGAGGTGGTGGAATCTCCTTCCTTAGAGGTTTTTAAGTCAGGCTTGACAAAACCCTAGCTGGGATGATTTAATTGGGAATTGGTCCTGCTTTGAGCAGGAGTTTGGACTCGATGACCTCCTAAGGTCTCTTCCAACCCTGATATTCTATGATTCTATGATTCCTATTAGCAAGGAAAACACTTAAGAATATGACATGACACAAAATGGCTGAGTTACCATTGTTGAAGTAACCTTAATTAATGGAATTTCCTGAGTTTAAATGTTTGATTTATCAAGATGAAGTATTTCTAAATGTGCATGGAATTTCTCTGCATGGGTGATTTAAGAAAAAAGAAAAAGAAGGGAATATAGATGTGAAATACTGTATCACAGTTCTGAACTTTTCTGTACCCATGGGGGAGATGGAGGGGCATTCTTTTCGACTGATTTGCCACTTTTTCCTGCTTTGGATTTGATTGCTTCTTATGCCTGAGTTGACCCGGGACAGAGATTATATTGCATGACAACCTCAGATAGACTCACAACTCTTAAATTTCTTATGCTTACTATAAAGTAGAATATATCAATCTAACAGGCATAGGTCTAACAAGATCGAATGACTGTAAATTTGAAGGTAGACAAATTCAGACTCAAGTGCAAATTTTTAACAGTGAGGGTAATCAATTATTAGAATAATTGACCAAGGGTTGTGGTGGATACTCCGTAGTTGGAAATTTTTAAATCAAAATTGTTTTTTTTCTAAGATGTACTTTAGTGCAATCACAGCAAGTGGACTTGAAGCAGGAATTAATTCAGAGAAGTTCTATAGACTGTGTTAAGTAGGAGATTAGACTACATGATCACAATGATCCCATCTGGTCTTAAAAGCTACAAATCTAGGAATTCTATTCTTCATAATGATAGATATTTCTGATATATGCTTTACTTGCTAGTTTTCTTTCTTATCACTTACTCTTGTATCTTGCTGTACCTTTGCTAGTATAATAAGAAACCAATAAAACAAAAAGTTTGGTTTGTTTTTTTTATAGAAAAGAAATCCACAATCTTGCAAGTCACAATCGAGCCCCCTTCCTCCTCTGCTCCTTATTAATCATCAGTGAGGACAGAATGCATGTTTCTCACCTTATCCCTGGGGACGTAGCATATATAGAGCTCAGCTATCCTGAGTCCCACAGCTATCTACAGAGATAAATGGTGTGGGTTTATTTTTTTTGTCTAGCAGGCTCAGCAGGAAGGATAACAAAGCAAACAGAATGAGAATGTGCCCTTGAGAAACCTATAGCCTTAAGGCAGCTGGCTGGACAGTTTTGCCATAACTTAAAGGAACTCTATACTTTTTCATAGCTAGGAAGCATTTTCAGCTTGGTGTAGGGCTGCGGACTCCCAGCAATAACAATGGGAGTTGGATAGCTTAGGGGAATGATAGTGAGATATAGAGCATTTAACCTCTGCATCACTGATTTGAATTTGGTACAAGTCATAAGTGAAATTTGTCACTGTCTGATGGCTGTTCATTAGCTTATTAAATGAGTTGATGGTTTCACTTCAGTTCCTAATACTAGGAAGATATACACATCACAAATGGCACTCGTTAGAACGAGTGCTGGCAATCTCTGCCAAGCCACCAAAGACTTGGTGAGCCATGAAGAGTGAACTTTTTCCTCCTGAAAGATGATCTAATTCCCTGACTGTTTAGGAACATTTACAGGGGGCTGTTTACGCAGAAGCCCCAAATGTCTGTGCCCAGGATATATAGTAGTTTTTTGGAAAAGAAAGAAAAATCCTCTACCAGAGTTGTCAGTCAGCACATTTGCCTAGCATAAAATTTACTCAAAGAAGCATACATGATTAAATATTATATAGTAATAAATTAATATAATCAAGGAGTGGACTTCCCCATGTCACTGCCCACTACCCAGCAGCAAGCCTGGTATGTCCAAGTATGTCCTCAGGGCAAGGAATATTCAGCTGCATAGCAGCAACTTACTGGTAGTACTCTGTTCTGTATTAAGAAATGATCCTTGAGAAAATCACATTCTAAAGGGGCCTAAACTTGAGCTTTAATTCAATTCGTTTAAATTAATCTGTATTTAAGGACCCATATAAATTGCCTGTTTCTCAAAAGTACCGAACACCCTAGTGTGGATCCACAAAGCCTGTCTCTGCTTCGTGATCCAGGAATGGGAACTTCTCTTCTGGAATTAGATGGTTTAGATGCTTAACTAGTTTCTTGTGGGTATGAGTTAGGCGCCTCTATACAAATTGGGAGAAGGTCATGATGGTGCTTGCCTCTTAACCCAGTGGTTTGAGCAATGTCCTGGGTTGTGGGAGACCCAGGTTCAATATTCCCCTCTACCCGATTGGAGAGAGGATTTGAACAGAAATCTCCCCCGTGTCAGGAATGTTCTGTAACTACTGAGCAGTGGGATATTCTGATGTGGGGCCCCCTCAATCTATGGTGTTCCACTGTGGATAAACAATGAAAGATGGACTGATGCTGGTGTGTGCCCAAACTACTGAGCTACAGAGTCATTTTTCGCTCTCTCTCTGGCTCAGTGACTGTTCCACTGTGGGTAGATACTTTAATAGTCATTGGGACAGAAAAAGAGAAATACGGAAGCCAAGGCCTATCTTCCCCCTGGCTTGTAGATTGCTCTGGTGCTTAGGTGAGAGAGAGACATCCAGATTCCTAGAGGGAGCTAAGGAAACTTAGGTGCTGAGGGAGCTTTTACTCTGAGAATGTAGGCACCAAATGAGTTTAGGTACCTATATGTTTCAGGGTGAGTTCTGTGGATTACAGTCGTGGAGCCTAAACTGGGATTTAGGAGCCAGCTGCAGCAGGAGCATAGCTGACCCTGGCAGGTGCTGCCTAATTGGCTGCATTTCCTGACTGGAGGCAGGGTGGAGCTGAGCTAGCACTGTTGGCTGGTAAATGGATTCCATACAGAAGCTTGATCCTACTTTCATCCAGCCTGTGCCTGCTTCTGCCCATGCCCAGTCTGCTCTTGCCCCCACTTCAGTTCCTACTTCCACCCAGTGTGCTTTTGTGCCCACTCCACTTCCTGCCTTTCCCCATCCCTGATACCCCTGGCTCTGACCCCAGGCTTCGCTTCCTGACCGTGCCTCCAGTTCATTCATTTACTCTGGCATTTGGCTTCTGATTCTTAACTCTGACCCCTGGCTCTGCTCTTCACTTCACTGCCAAGTGTCCAATAGCCTGGATTCTTGCTCGGGCTCAGCTCGGCTCAGCTCTAACGTCCGAGCCTGGCCACCCACATGACTCCGACTGCTAGGCCCAACTGTCCATGTCCCAGTCACAATCCTGACACTTAGGTGCCTAAACTGGAGACTTAAGTGCCTATGTCTGGGATATAGTGTCTAAGTACCCTTGTGGATGGGCACCTCAGTTCCTACTGAAGTCTGTAGTAACAATCAGCACTTTTGAAAATCAGGCCCCTTATTTATCAGCCTAAATACAGATGCAGAAGCCTGAATTTTGGGAACCATTTTGAAAATCTTGATCATCATATCTTTCATCTAGGAGCATCCCAAAGCATTTTACTTAGCCTACAAACAACACATACAGGAATCATTTAATTCACCACTGAAACATAGCCAGCTTTACCCTCAGGCCATGGCTCAACAGTTTACAACAGCACAACACAAAAGTTTAATAAAAAACCACAAAGATGAATATTGAAGTTAACTGAAATGGAGAAGAGAATTTAGATGGAGAGAACGTAATCAGAATTTAGCCTGATCACCAGAAATAAATCACCTCCACTCTTAAAAAGTATGTCAGGATACTTCTGAGTGGTCAGGATCTTTACCTCATCAGAAAGATGCACTTTCAGTAGCAGTGCCGAGCACCCCCAAGCAACATGCTCAGACTTTGGTTCTGTATTGCCCCAGAGCAAAGAGCATTACCTTCTGAATCACTAGCAGGACTTCCTAAAGGAGTTTTGTTCAGAGGTCTCTGAGGACTAATTCTTAGTTTATGAACTTTAATAGGATTACAGTGCATGATCCTATGGTTTCAGCCAAGCATTAGGACTGGGATAAGATCACTACAAGTAGTTGTGTCCTAATTAGAATTTAAACTCTGATCAGTAAGATACGAACCTAACAACTCCCCTGGAGCCCTTTTTTCCAAGAAGGCTAATCAGTATGTGTACTACACTCTCTACTTACACCATTTCATATGCTTTTTCATTGACTGTCATGTGTGCACACGAATGTGTATGGTTTCCAGCAGACTGGGTGTCTGGCAATGTCTTTTCTAAGTTCCTTTGTTGAGGCTCTTGCTGGAAATATGTTATTCTGAAGATTAACTATTTTGATGTGGGGAAAGAGGAAGTCTCCAAGCCATTGTTTACCAGCTATCTACACTAGTGGCTAGGGAGAATGAGATGTTTCTGCTTGACAATCCCTTATCAAGACGTAGAACCAACCAATTTATTTCACATTGACAGCTGAAAGCCCCCAGTTTCTCTCCACTTCATGCCTCCCCCGAATTTTGCCATTTGCTGGAAATTGCACTGGTCATTGCAAATTTGCTCCAATTGGTTCCTGCCGGCCACACTTAATCCCACATCACAAATCCCAGCACAGACAATTCTTGCTTGATTTTCCACCCCCTCCTTCTGCCTCTCCTTGACCCCTGAGGTGGGCAATTTTTCTGACTCAAAGGCTTCAAGTTTAAAATGCAGTAAAAAAAAACCCTGCACATCAAAGAGTGCATAGCTCTGAGATGTGCTGTGGTGCTTGTTCTTAATTTCATCTTTCAGCATAAAGGAGAATTTCAGCATTTGACACAATGAAGGAGCAAGTTCATGAGCTGGAATAGTGATTTGTAACTCAACGCCCACATTCTGGCAAAGCAACTCCATCATGCAGAGTACCTAGGTAGACTAGATGTGTCTGTACAAACACGGTCTGCTCCTGAAGTCTTTTCCCGCAGCTCATCTCATATCAGGGGAGAACTCATTCAGACCCTTCTTACCCTGGCAAAAGGGCTTTTTTGCCAGTATAAGCAGCATCTATGCTGGAGCTTTTGTCATTATAGCTATGTTGGTCAAGTGTGTGATGTTTTTCCACACTCTTAACTGACATAGCTCTTCTGGCAAAAATGTTAAGTTCAGACCACCCTATGAAGAAGCCCATGGAAATCAGTGGAAGGTTGGATGTGAACTTTTCTTCTCTTGCCCTGAAAACAGAGAGTACCCCACCATAAAGTTCTAAGTAAAAGAAATGCTAATCAGGCTGGTAAGCAACTCTGATCCCTTTGGCTGATTAACAGATAGCCTGGATCGGGTCTGAAGAATAGTCTCATCGAGTGTTTTTTCTCTGCCAGAAGAATGATGGCTGCAACATGAGGCCTCCAAGTTTCTGGGTATAAGAAATGGGACTAAATGAAAGACTTTTCAATGCTCAGGGAGGGACACTCAGAGGAGAGGAGAAGGTGCAAAAATTCTGGAAATTCTGGGTTATGTTAGTCATTGTCTCCATTTTTGACTCCCTCTCTTCACTACTTCTTCTTCTTAGCGTATGTACAATGTGCCTCAGGTGGCACGTGACCAGGACTCACCACTGAATTTGGTCTGCTGGTTGGATCATTAGTTTTCCCAGCCTGGACTGGATACTGATGGGGATTATGGCATGAATGCTGAGCCATGCCCGACTTCTCTTCACTGATTCCCCCTCTCCCATTACCCTTCTTCTTCTCCTTCCAATCCCCCTCCCATCTTTTCTGTATCCTTTGAAACTTTGCATTATACCTAGAGACCTGATCAAGACTGGAGCTCCATTTTGCTAGGAGTGGTATCCAGACACGTAGCAAGAGACAGTTCCCTGCTCTAAACAACCTGTACTCTAAATAGACAAGATTGACAAAGGGGAGGGAAAAGGAAGGACTATTACTCCGTTTTGCAGATGGGGAACTGAGGAACAGAGCAATTATGTTACTTGCCCAGGTCACAGACATATCTGTGGCAGAGTAGGAAACTCATGTTTCCTGAGTCTCAGGGCTGGTCTACACTGAAAACTTACATTGGAATAGCTATATCTCTCAGGGGTGTGCCAATGTTACCCCTGCTATTGACAGTGCTGGATTGACAGATTAATTCTACACCTCTTGGGGAGGTGGATTAACTACAGCTATGGGAGAACCCCTCCTATTTAATGAGTGTTGACACAGAAGAGCTACAGCTCTGCTGCTGTAGCTTTTTAAGTGTAGATATAGTCTCACTCTGGTTCTTTAACAAGACTGTCCATCCTTCTACCCCATTCCTGCTCTCTGTTGTCCATTCTCCTATTTAATCTCATCCATTCCCCTCTTCCTTCTCCCCCCCATTTTTCTTCTCCCATGCTCCTTTCCCTCCTCACCTACAGCCAAAGCTGTGGTCAGCTGAAGACTGACACTTCCCTCAGTCTCAGTACAATGGTGGCTCAAAGACAGAGCTCTGATTGGATAAAATACAGGCATTGCTCCACTCCCCCTCGGCCAGTAGAGGAGACACTGTTTACCTATGTGTCTCAGCTGTGCAGAGGGGTGGGAGTGGGCAGATCCCATTTCTGCTGTGCAGATGTTTGGTGTCCAGTAGGGACTGTTGAAAAAGGTCCATTCCTAGCAACAGGCTGAGAATGGGTGGACTGGAAAGAAGTGACTGACAGTCATTAAATGGGAGGGGCTGCTGGTAGCTGGAAAAGGTTCAAACTAGTGAGAAATACGGAGCAATGATTTTGGAATACATTGGCCCTGTGGATTAGGGCCATAGGTTAAAAGGAATACCTTTGCAGGTGATATGCAGACTGGTTCACCACTTCTATATTGCATATCCTGGCCTACTTCACAGGAATGTTGTGAGAATTTATGTTTATAATACACTTTGAGATAGTTACCACAAGGTTCTTGGAACCTATGCCTCTGTGATCATAGATTTTATAGCCGGGTAACAGCATAGCTATTTGGCAAAAAGGGTTATTTTAAACTGTTGAAAATATAAATATATTCAGTGGTTAGTAGAGTTGTATTTTTCCTACCCTTCTAAATCCCACTGATTTGGTATTCCTGATGCATATTGGGTAAGTGCTCTAAAAGCATCTTAAACAGGGGAAATGCTTTGCATGCATCATTTCTAGAATTGAGAATGCTGAGACTGTTTTAGCAGCTGATAAGGAACGTTTCACTTAAGGTTCATTTGTGTTATTTGTATTGTCCTGGCAAATTGTTTTGCACTCACTTCAGAATTTGTATTAGAAGACAAACCAAATACAAGGCTGCCAGTAATGGAGAATTGGCTTTTGTTGTTATATAAAACGTTGCCTGTCAAATAACCTATGATTGAATGGGCTCATACTGAAAGAATTTCTTGGGGTAATTGTTTCAAAAGAAAAGTTTTACTGAAAGAAGCTGAATCAGATGAAACATTTGAGGGTTTTTTTAAAAGTAAAAATGTAAGTGCCCTGAAAGAATTACCACACATGTGCTGTGTTAACCAAGGTTATACAAAATCCTAACATGTACAAAAGCCTGTTCATCTGGAAGAACTGTATTCCAGGCTGATTTACAGTGTGTTGATTTCCGGTATGCAGCAGGGCCCAAATCCACAAAAGGACATAAGTGTTGCAATACTCAGTGTTGTGGCACCTAGAAAAATCACAGGAACAACAATGGGATCCAGAAAGCCTGAGTTAGGTGCTTCAGCTCTCTATACAATGGAAGTGGAGAGGGAAGCACCTTAAAATATGATCCACAAAGGCCAGCACGCTAGGCAGGAAGCCACTTATACCAGCCAATGGGAGATGCTGATGGCTGTGACCTAAGCTGTGGGAGGGGCCTATCTCTGCTTGGTGGTCTACTAATGGGAACCTGCCTCCTGGAGTCAGGCAGAATAAGTGCCTACGGCATTTTGACTGGGAATGAGTTAGGTGCCTGTCTCGCTCTGCAGCAAATGGCCCGATAAGGAGATGGTCATGGTGCTGGTGCCCACCTTATACCTTTTAGCCCAGTGGTTAGACCACTCATCTGGGATGTGGGAGACCTAAGTTTAATTCCCCTGTTTCTGCAGAGGGGGGAGAGGGCTTGAACAGACACCTCCCACCTCTCAGAAGAGTGTTCTAACCACTGAGCTAAGGGATGCTCTGAAGTGGGGTTCCCTCAGTCTTGCCTGTTGAAGTTACTCCACTGTGGATAAATATGAAAGAGTGATTGGAGAAGGGGGACTGAACCTGGAGTCTCCCACCTCCCCAATGGGTGCCCTAACCACTAGACTACAGAGTCATTCTCTCTCCCTCTCTCTGACCCAATAGCTATTAAGTATTTATCCACAGTGGAACAGTCACCTTGCTATTGCACTACAAAATATTGGACACCTCTGCTCTTGAGCTCATTAGGGAGGTGCTGACAGCAGCAGTGTTTCCTTGGTCCTGCCTTATCAGCTAGAACCACATGCAGCACCCCTAATGAGAGGGAAAGAAGGGAGTGGGGTGTCAGGCCAACAGCTCCTCAGAGACATAAAAAGTAGGGTGGGGGATATTAGGGTAGGGTCTGGTGAGGAGGAAGATGGAAGAGGAGGAAGGAGATATCAGTAGGTTTTCTTTGTGGTGGTTTGGACTCGTGTGGTTTTCAGCATTTTAATTAAGAATTTACTTTTTCAACAGTTTTATACCATTAACTTCAGTGGAATCACTCCTGATTTAGGCCCTGATTCATGAACGTACCTAAGCATGTAATTCAGTCCATCCCTATACTGGATAGCACTTAAGCACCTGTTTGGCTTTAAGCACATACTTAAGTTCCATTAATTTCAGTGGGAAATAATAAGCACATGTTTAAAGTTAAGCAAGTGATTAAGTTCTGTCCTGAATAGTGATGCTCTCCTGAACTGGAGCCTTAGAGCTGCCTGAGCAGAATTGGACTCAATTCACTCATATTCCAAATCCTTATTTATTAGCCTTATTGGGTGGTATTCACACATATACAAATATCAAAACACCTGTATTAAATCGTGGCACCATCTACTGTCATGGTAAAAATGGCAGTGAGAAGACTTGTTAGAGTTTGACTGTGGCAGTTTGTTCATTTATTACTAGGGTTGCCAGGTGTCCAGGTTTTCACTGGAATGCCCAGTCAAAAAGGGACCCTGGTGGCTCTGGTCAGCACTGCTGATTGGGCCATTAAAAATCCAGTCGGCAGTACAGCGGGGCTCCCTGTCTTCCCTGGCTCCGCATGGCTCCTGGAATGGCTGGCATGTCCCTGCAGCTCCTAGGCACAGGGGCAGTCAGGGAGGCTCTGCGCACTGCCCCCGCCCAAAGCACTGGCACCGCAGCTCCCATTGGCTGCAGGGATAGTGCCTGCAGGTGAGGGCAGAGTGCAAAGCTCCCTGGCCCGTCCATTTAGGGGCCACAAGGACATACCAGCCGCTTCTGGGAGCTGCCTGAGGTAAGCGCCACCCAGAGCCCACACCCCGAATCCCCTCCCACACTCAAATCCGCTGCCCCAGCCCTGAGCCCCCTCCTGGAGCCAGTACTGTACTCTGAACACCTCGGCCCCAGCCCAAAGCCCTCTCCTATGCCCCAAGCCTCTCATTCCCAGCCCCATCCCAGTTAGAGCTTTCCCCCCACCTGCACCCCAACCCCAGCCCAGTAAAAATGAGCAAGGGTGGGGGGATAGAGTGAGCAGGGGGCAGGGCCTCAGAGAAGGGGCTGGGCAGAGGCGGGGCCTCATCAAAGAGGCAGGGCAGTGGGTGGAGCAAGGATGTTCAGTTTTCTCCTGTCAGAAAGTTGGCAACCCTATTTATTACACTGCAATCTAAACAGTGACTGGACTGACAGACTGTTTATTGTCTTAAATAAAAATATAGCCATAACTGACTGACTACAGCACTAGCCTGAACTAAGTGGATTCCTCACTGATTCTCTTCTGTAAAGTTTCTCTTTCTTTCTTTTCACTTTTCTGGAACTTGCAAGCATAAAGTTACACCTCTCTCAAAAACTATAATACAGCATCTTTCTTTTACTTCTTCTGCTGTTCTGGGACAACCAATGAGCTAGGCTATCAGTCAACACACAACAAAAATAAGAAACATTAGCACAAAAGGGATAAAAACTGTGTGCTGTGCAATTTAGTGTGCAATCCCTTGAGCACCATGTAAAAGATCTCAAGTAAGTTTGTTTATGTTCCCACTCTTCCAATATGACATACTTACCTTAGAAATTTTGTTTGGAGTTTTACTTTATTGCTGCAGATGAGAAATGCAATGTATGCTTCACAGCTTTACAGACTTAATATTGCTGAATTGATTCTTCTCTTTATAAACTTTTGAATTTCTGTGATGACTTGTTTTATTTTTATTGACCTTATTTAACAAGTATGCAGCACTTTACTAAATAAAAATGTCTAGGCTTCATGTTTTGGTAGAACACAGGGAACTTGGGCTTTTGTACATATGTAATAAAACAAGCTTTCATTAAACTGTTTAAAATAACATAGTTGTGACAATGTGTACCCTTATATTCACCACTTTTACAAGACTATGATAAATTTTATACAAAGTATGCCTTGTGAGGTTTCATTTGAAAACTCATAATTTGCTGATCATTATTGTTCTGGCAAAATATGTGTGGCACCATTTGAAATTTCATAACCTTGCTGTATACGACATGTTCCAAGTTTAGAAAAGCAGGCACAAACTAGTTCCTGAGAGATAAAAGGCAAACTGACACCCCAGCTGGGTGTCAGCAAAATAAAATGGACTCTCACCTGGTTAAGTGGCCATTTTTTAGCAGGAAATGTATATGTTGGCAAAGAAACAGCTGGAAGTTCCTTTCTCCCAGACTTGCTGTCTCCTGACCCTCAGCTGGAAACAATTCTCAGAGAGAAGGAAAAAATATACAAATGAGGAACTTAGGCCCCAAATAATCTCTCCTCCCTTTCTCTCTGCCCTTGACATCCATAATACATGAAGGACAAGGAAAGGAGCATTGGACTGGGGAAGGGATCATGGCTGAAAAGCATCCAGCCAGTAAGACCGCAAAATCATGTGTTGAGAGAGACATTTTAATTTGAATTCACTTAGCTTGTTAAGTTAGGTATTAGTTGTGTTTTACTTTTTATTTTCTTTTAACCAAATTCTGACTTTTATGCCTCATTACTGACTTATGTAATCACTTAAAATATATCTTCTGTAGTTAATAAATTTGTTTTATGTAAACCAATGTGTATAGACTGAAGTGTTTGGGAAACTTCATTTGAGATAATAAGATTTGTACATAACATTTTCTATTAATAAAATGACAGACTTTCTATGAACTTGTATTGTCTAGAAGGAAAGATCTGGGCAGTACAAGATGCCCATTTCTGGGGACAAGTCTGGGATTGAGAATTTGTTGGTGTCACTCTGCAGTGTAATTCATGGCTGGCTTGTTAAGCACTCATACAGAACAGCTGGGAGTAATTTATGAGCTAGTGGCTGTGTGAGCAGGCCAGGAATGGTTGCTTTCACAGCCGAACAGTGTAAAAGGCACCCCAGGCTGGAAAATTGGGGGGACACAGCTGTTCAGCAGTCCAGAGTGTACCCTGGATAATGTCACAATAGTATTCATGAAAGTTGCTAAAGTGATCATAGCTCTACAACATGACATCCTTGATTATAAGTAATCCCCAGAACAGGAAGAGTTTGTGCAGTTTTTCCCCATTACCTGCCTCCTGCCAATAGGCCTCCAGTCCAACCTGGAGGATAACTTCAAGAGTTGAGAGGGAAGTTCTAACTCCATGCTCATTGAATGATACCTCCTTTCTTAGATTGCCAGTGGTGGGTTTTTGAAGTGGACACTTATCTCAGTCTGAGCTAGGCAGAGGCCACTGATTCTGTCACATACCTACTGTGTGTCACTGAATATAAAGAACCTTCAGATAATGACTTTCAGTCACTGCAGAACTGAATTAGAGTTGAACCAGTGAAGAGTGAAAGGCTTAACCATCCATACTTTAATAAACTTAATCCGAGATATTTAAATTGACTGTTTGCTCCTAGATATCAGAAAGAGAGGAAACTTCATGCCTTCACCCACTCAGGCTGCCAGGCCTGATGTTATTTGGTATAAATAATTCAGCATGATGAATAGGCACATTGATGAAAAGGCCTATGTTTTGCAGAAGACTGAGAATGGACACAGATGTGGAAATAACTGAGAAAACTTCATTGGATCTAAGATTAGTATTTATTCATGGATCGAGGTATCCATACCCCCATTTCACCACATATGAAGTGGCAAAACCAGCAGCAAAATTTTTGAACAAGAAAAGAGAGGATTTTTCTCAAGCTGAAACGAGGCTATCCATTGAGATATTCTGAAGGAAAGGGAAAGAAACTCTACCCATACACACAGAACAATAAACAATTCCACAACCCCTGCTTATGAATGACTCCAGCCCTTATTTCAATACTAACAGAAATGTCTGCACTTTTTCAGAATTCCCAGTAATACTGCGTGTGGCCAAGCTGTGTTTCCGTAATGTCTGAATACCATAACAGATAACAAAGATATATGGATAGTCAAATAATATTCCCGAAATGTCCCTGTAAATTGAACTTTAGACAATCCCCTTTGATTGTCAGACATCACGAGGAGACCTGTAAAAGATTGAGGGGTACAGTTTTCTTTCATCATACTTGCTGCCTTCCTTAGCTTCCTCTCCTCATCTGCTGATGGGAAGAAGGGGGCTGTCTGTCATTTCTCAGACATAGCAGGCTGAGTATTATTAGCATAGACATGGCATCAAGAAATATATGAAAAGGCTGTTTGCTTTACCCTCTCCTTGCAATTATGGCTTAACTGCTTCAAAAAACAACAAAATCATTCCCCAAACACATCATTACTATTGAAAAGATTAAAATAGTCTAGCTAGCTGACAACCGAACAAACAAAAGTGCATGCAAACAATTTTTCCACCTGCACCCACATTCCATCACCTGGCTCCTGCTGGCTGAGAAATGTGTATGATATTCCTGAAGACATGACAGTACCTCCCTCTCTGCACCTGAAGAGCCCTTGAGATACTGTAGGAAGTGCAAGTAAAGACAGAGAAAATCATTTGAAGAATCAGCAGCAAGGCTTTCATGCTACAGCCTGCCCAGAGGCCACAAAATCCCAAGCACTTTATAACCAGCTTTCCAGAAATGAGCTCAAGGTACAGGAGGCAGAGAGAATGCACACAAGCAGCAACTCAGACTTGGATAAATGGCCTTAAGTGGCCATAGCCAGTTGAGCCACACAGGCAAAAGCAGTGGAGGATTTGCCTAAGAACACTCTGATGTGTCTCACGTTCTGTCTGCTCCTTGGGGTTCTTTTAGACAGCAAATTAATGCAAAAAGATGAAAATTTTCACCTGACCTCATTTGAATATCTAGGCCAGCCCTTGTATCCTGAGGGAATGTAAAAGCATGTGGGATAAAGATGCTGCTTGGCACAATCTGTCTTCATGAAAACACTCAACTTGTCAAAAGTCAAACGCTTGCAGGAAACTGTTTGGCCCAGATATACTTCCATTGCTTGACTGGCCATATTAAGTATATGACAGGAAGCTCAAATTGGCCCACGTTATTTCACATTAATATGACTGTCTCATTTTACAAATATTCTCTTTTATTTTTTTCTGCTTTTGTCACAGAACCTGTACAGTATTATTAAAACATTCAGACACCAGGCTGATGGGAGCAGCATAAGAACCTGACTAGACTAGAATAGATTTGACAGGGCAGTTTGAAAGTAGACTATTTCTTGGTTACTTTCTTCTTATGTTTTACTGGTAATGTGGCACATTTTCTGCATTTAGAACATGCTTGGGAAATGATGAGCATCCTCAGGGATGTAATGGAAAGTCTGGTTTCTCTGCTCACATGCATCATGGCCAGAGTTGTTTACTCTATTCTGATTGCACACACGTTTATTGCAGATGATGTTGTGTGAATGAGAAAGAGCAGGGCTTAACCTTTATGTACCAGGAAGAGTTTGTCAAACTGGCGGTTAGAGAGATAGAAAAGACAAAAAACAAAAACAAAACAAAAACACCACCCAGATATTTTACACGTAAACAGAATTCATTTGATATGGAATGATTTAGAGACAATAAACAGGGAACTGCACAATGGCATTTTGCAGTCACTTTTCAGAGTTAATTATGCCAAAATGACTTCAGAAATAGACATAAGAACTAGATACATTAAGACTTTAAGTATACTGTGTGTCACTCTGGAGTGATTAAATGCAATAACCATACAAACAGAGCTGCTAACAGGGGAGTTTCAGTGGGAGTTTCCAGGGGGAGGTTACAGGGGAGACCAAGGCGGAGAAACCAACAAGCCAGATAAGGGAGGGGGCAGGGGTCTGCCAGCAGCCCAGTGCTTGTTGGGGGCCTGTGGTGCGGTGTGTGGCGTGGACTGCCAGGCACAGAGTTGGAAGGCCATGACTGAGACAGAGGCAGCAGTGAGAGACGCACTGAGGATGACCGGATGTGGAAGCTGTGGCATGTACATGGTCCTGGAGGGGGCACCTAGAAGGTTATGCCTGAGTGCCGTCTGAACCTAGAAGGTCTCGAATGAAAGATAGAGGATGGGAGATGCAGGTGGAAAACTCTGGCTGAGATATATAGAAGGGAAAACAAAAACAACAAAGGAAAAAAGAGGCCAAAAAAAATATATGACACAAAGCACGGGTTTGAGACAGACATGGACAAAGACATTTTAGATTGACGCGCACAGGGGGATAACTGCAGAATGCAAGATGGAGCAGGACCAGCAGAATTTTAGACTGAGGGTGGAGGAGAAGTGGACGTGGATCAATGTGCAGCGTAGGAGAACCAGGCAGAGGAAAGACGGGGCCAGCGACAGAGATAATAGAACTTCAGGAAACAGGTTTTGCTTGAGTTGGGGAAAATGAAGATGGAGCCAGAGGTGCCGCTGAAGGAGGGAGAGCAAGGAAAAAAGAACAAGTAGCTAGTCTGCCAGAAGGAGGGAGGGTCAATAGAAGGGCACACCGAACGTAATGAGCCCCATGGAGAATTGCAAGGGGAAAATATGACGCGACACAGGACTGCGGCCGAGCAGCGTGCAGGGCGATAGACAGGAGACAATCACACTGTCGACCAGAAAAAGCGGTCTAACAACTGATATGAGAGCTCACTTAACTGAGAGAAGAATAGACAGCGTACTGTAACTAGAGCTGATCGGCAGAGAACCAAGAAGGTGTGCGTTACTGCCGGGTGCTAAGATAGCGATGTGGACCTGAGGCTGAAAGGATCCTAGCCAGGAGCGGCGAAAGAATCCCTGTTGCATTGTCCTTCACGTGGGAACGACCTATGACGGCTAGTACTCGCCGGACTGTATCAAGGAGGACTATGCCGACTGGGGAAGACGCTCAGGAAATCAGGGCTCAGGGTTCTTCATGGGATTCTGCCGGTTCCTAAGAAAGGGCGACGAGGAGTGACAGTTATGATGATTAACAGATGGCTCAGCGAGTGGTGCGTATAAGAAGCGGCTCTGGGATGTACGGTCATTGGGAAGCATTTACGAGGAGATGACTGTAGTCTCTCGGGAATGGACTCACCTAATAAGGAGGAAATAGACTCTTAGGATGGAGGTGCCGACCCTCATTAGAGCTTTAAACTAGGAAGTTGGGGAGAATGGTTGGGAGATCCAGGAGTCATCCACCGCACGAATTTAACTCGGAGAGGGAAGTAACAAAGTGGAGGGTAGACACTTGTGGACCGAAGAATTGCCCAAGAGAAAAGCGGTGTAGAAACTCTAACGATGATAGCTGGTGGTAGAATGTCTGTGCAAACGGGGTAAAGAAGTCACTGACGCCAAATGCCAAAATTAAAATGTCCGTACACTAATGCGAGGAGCTAGGTAACAAGAGAGGACATGGAGCTACTGGTGCAGGAAGTGAAACCGGATATTATAGGGATAAGAAACCTGGGGATAGCTCATGACTGGAGTAGAGTATGGAGGGTAGTGCTGTTGAGAAAGAGCAGGAAGAAAGGCGGTGGGCATGGGTCTGCCTGGTGGGGTTCTCTGCAGCTGAGGTTCTTCAGACCTACACATTTTGTAGGACTTCTCAAACTCAGTATGGTTAGGCGTTTGGCATAGATGGATGGGTAGGGTTCTGTGGCCTGCTTTGTGCAGGAGGTCAGACTAGATGATCATATTGGTCCCTTCTGACCTGCGAGTCTGAGTCTATAATTATTTTTTAAATATTTCCTCCCTCGTAATCTCAATATAGGGCAGAGTTAAATTTGTTTAAATCTTAATTATGTATTCCCATACCTTCATAGAGTCCAAAGCCAGAAAAGGACCATTGTGACCTCCTGTAAAACACAGGCCATACAGATTTCCCAAAATAATTCCTAGATGATACCTTTTAGAAAAAACTTCCAATCTTGATATAAAAATTGTCAGTGATGGAGAATCCACTACAATCCACTGTGAATTACTCTCACTGTTAAAAATTTACACTTTATTTCCAGCCTCAGTTTGTCTAGCTTCAGCTTCCAGCCATTGAATCATGTTATACCTTTCTCTGCTAGCCTGAAGAGCCCATTATTAAATATTCCTTCTCCATGTCGGTACTTACAGACTGATCAATTCCCCTCTTTCACTTCTCTTTGTAAAGCTAGAGTGAGCTCCTTGAGTCTGTCACTCCAAGGCATGTCTTCTAATCATTTAATCACCCTCATGGCTGTTCTCTGAATCCTTTCCTATTTATCAACATCCTTCTTGAATTGTGGGCACCAGAACTGGACACACTATTCCTGCAGCCCTTGCCTAATATAGAGTTAAAATAACCACTCTACTCCTACTCCAGATACTCCTGTTATGCATCTAAGGATTGCATTAGCCCTTTTGGCTACAGCAGCATGCTGCTAGCTCATGTTCAGCTGAGTATCCACCTCTGCCACCCCCAAATCCCTTTTAGAGTCTCTGCTTCCCAGGATAGAGTCCGCCGTCTTGTATGTGTGGCCTATATTCTTTGTTCCTAGATGTTTACATTTACACACAGATTTTTTTTTAAGTGTAAACTTTACTCTAATTTCCTGAGTTTGGGGATAATTACAATAACCCTGTGATGTTTTATTATCCTCAGGTACTAACGTGCTCTTAACCCGAATTGTATTTTAATATAGTTTTTTTGCCTTGACATTTTCATTTTTTGCTTGGTTGTGCTTTTTTTTTTTTAAATTGTGCCCACATGAACACTGAATACAAAACCCCAAAAGCATGCCACCATTCAATATTTTTAATGATTTGAAGATGGGTAGTATCAGCCTAAAATCATTTTTTACAAATTTCCTTATAAGGGCAAACCAGACATAGCACGCTGGTCACTTAAGGTCAGTTGGCAGCTGTTTTGCATTGCCAAAGCAGTGCAAAGCAGCTGAAGGTTACTGGTGAATCTGGCTCTTAATTTGCAATTGACTTATTGGTTAAGTGGGAGATGTTTGTGAGATCACACTAAGTGAAGGGGGACAGAGGATCCCACTTCCTGAGTCCCACTACTTTAAGAATTCCTAGAGTTCCTGTGACAGTGCCCCCTGGGTGTGCAGTGGAACACTGAATATTGTGAGAGTTGTGATTAAAAAATTGCAAGAGTTGGCACCACACCTGTTTGTCCACAGCCTATGATGCTCTGCAGGGATATTCAGGGTTGTGATGAATCTCACCACCATCTGCTCTTATCATGAAACAGTTTTGCCTGATGCCTGCTCATCTCCCTGAAACCAACAGCCTCTGCCCACAGAGAAGCACTCAAAGATCTCTCCTGCTCTGTGCAGGCTAGTGATAGACACTAACCCTCGAGTCCCCAAAGCATTCCCTCTGTAGTATCCAGCCCCTGTCAAGTATTTGAGTCTCTCAGAAATTACCAGATAAGCTGTCCCTGAATGGACAGAGTACACACAGCTTGACTGTTACAACTCAGGCTAAGACCCTTTATAACACAGCACTGTAATCTATAGGGAAAACAAATGTTTATTAATAAAGGTTAAGATTTTAAGAGATAGTGATCAAGGCCAATAAAAAGAACAGGTTACAGATAGAGTATAAAATGCAATCCTAGCTCTGCACTCGTTAATGGTTACCTTTCCTATTCAGTAGAGTTTTTCCTGAACATTCAGGCTTCGACAGAGCTGCAGGTTTTCAGTGAACTTGGATCCTGGTTATTTCATGAATACCTTCACACATGCAAAGGGGTTTCCTCAGTATGTGCATGACGTAGGGGTCCTGTTTCCTTCCTTTTATAGCCTCAAATTCATTATCTTTGAACCCCAGAGACAAGACAACTTACTGAAGTTTTCTTGGGTTGACTTGCAAATATAGCTTCCTTGTGTTTGTGTAACCCACACACCTTCTGGGTGTGGTGTTCTATCCCATCTAGTGGTGCTGAGACTACTTAGTGAGAGTTAAATAAGTCTGGTCTACCACCTTCGCTAACAGCCAGTTGGCTTTTAGCTCACGCAGTAAAGGCTTATACACTAAACTCCAGAGGTCCCCAGTTCAGTGCTGATGACTGGGGTCTGTCGGCATTACATTTGGTTTTACAATGCTTAATTTATGTCAGAGACATAGGCAGAGAAGGGATTCCACATTTCTTTGTCTGTCAAAACTTGTCAACCCTTCCTGGGACACAGATTCTAAAACATATTTTCAGTACATACCTACAACTTCTTAAATATCACCCATCTATACATCACTCAATGATTATGATCAGTATGATATAAGTTTTTATCCACATCTTACACAAACCTTTTCAGATCAATATTATGTAAGTAGTGTATTAGATGTAGTGACTTGGTCAGGCCTGATGGGCATTGCTCTTAAAGAACAGTGAACCCTTCACTAGGTGGCCCTGAGTGGTTCTTAGGGTCACACACTCCTGAGGATTTTCTTCTGTTCTTGCAGAGAAACAGCAAAGGTAATTTTGTTTACAGAGGTGCCAGAGACTCTATTAAGACTATTAAGGACTTTGCTTTGCTGTTGCTATTGATTTTACATGGAAGGTGCTCAGGTACTCCTGCAACAAGCAGCTATATAAAAAGCTGGATAGAAACACACACCCCACTCAGACAATCGATGCAAAAAGAGAGAGTAAGACATTTTAATCCACACAGCTAATAAGCAAGCAGCTTTCTTTTTCACCTGTGCCCCAGCTGCATTACCCTCTATAAAAGCTGGTCACATTTTTACACAATTCTTGGGAGGCAGCAGCTACTAGTGACAGTGTAAATATGTTCTGATACCAGCATCCTGCTAGTACAAGATCTTGAAGCAAAATGATCCAACAGCAACATGCAGCTGAGATGAGAGATGGTAAGGGAGAGCAATTGATTAAATGATGCACTGTGATTGGGTACACTAACCCCCCACTGGGCCTGGCAGGAAGGGAGTTAATAGTTTGACATGCAGACCGATGCTTAAACTGGCCAACCCTGCAATGCCTGCTGGAAGTGTGGAGCCAGGAGGGAGGTTAGGACATGCCAGCTGTAGCATGCAATAGTAGGTAACAGGACATAAAGGGGCCAAGGAACTGCCTTTACAGAGGGAGAGCATGTCTACCTCATTCAGGCTGAGGTAATGAGATCTCTGGTCTACAGGTGTCTGTTGAGACATGAGATAGCGGGGCTCTTCTTGGGAAGGGGATGATCATTGTACAGACCCTTTGCTTACCTGCTGACTTGGAAAGAGTGATAAGATTCCCTGAGGTAACAGAGTGCCTGGAGACAAACTACCGGTGGGTTTTTCTCCTCTGGTTCTCTGAGCACTAGGAGAACTTTCTGAAATGTCTGCCATTGTTATGCTAGGGCTCCTAACAGTGGTGGAGAGGCAGTGGTGGGAAGGTCTTTAGGCAATGTTGCTAGTGTAGACGGAGCCTTTGAATCAAGCTTACAAAATGGGGATGACTTAGTAAATGGAAGAACACTCTAGGCTTCCCAGTGGAAAAGGACAGGCCAGATTGGGACTCCCTAGGATGGGTGGGGTTTGTCCTGGTGGAACTAACTTCTGCCCTTACTTCACTTGAGGGAAGTAGACTTTGTTGATTATGAATTTTAGTTCAAGAATGTTTTGCCTGCTGTCCCCTTCCCCCTTCAGATGTTTTGCTATGGGCAGATGGCAATTGGCTGACACAACACCAACACATATAGCAAAGGGTCTAACAATATGTCTTTACTTCCCACATTGCTGGGGACTGGTCAGGATGCACCTCAGGAATGTAATCCAGCAGCATGCCTGCCACCCAAAACAGCAGTTGCATGTTGGTTACATGGACCCGCACTGAAGACATTTAGGCTGCTCCTGTGTTCTATTGGTTTTTCATAAAAACAGTAATACTCACCCTTAGGCATGAGTGTGTGTGTGTGAGAGAATGACACCTACCCCCTATGTACAATATTCCATACTGCTACAGTTGCAGTATTTCCAAAGGTATGTTGCATTGTTGAGACATGCTGTCATAATGTTTATTTGTGCAACCTTACGACAACCTGGCAAAGCAATGCTCTGATATTGCACCATGGCTCTTGGCAATTGCTTTTGATGCTATATGTCTCCTTTCTCTCTCACACACCTCCCAAATGTTACTAGTAGGGATTGATCTTTCCTCTCGCCCTTGGCTTGGCCTTTTGGCACAGAAAAAGAGGGGCACCTTTCTTCAGTCTCCCTCCTCCTCTGACCTGGGTATTTAAATGAATGGGGAGAAATACTGGGAGCCTCTCAAAAATAAACAAGGAAAGTTCTAGCCATACCCATGGACTTCATAAAAAACCCATGCTGACTCCCAAAGGGCCATGGGTAACTCTAGGGCCACAGGCTGAATATTGCTTCTTGGAAGATTGCTGATCACGGCAGGTCTGGTTGTTCAGTACTCACTCATGTACTGCTTAGTGTGATGTAGAAGGTTGGGTAACTGTCTGCCTTATAACCCTGGGTGCCTTGGGGTCAGAGCTCTGGACCAAAGCTGCACAGCCCCAAGAGTCTGCCAGCAGCCCACAATCCTCACCCTGGCTTTGCCCATCCTGATTACTCCTTGCAGGTTGACTTTAGTACCCTCCTAACCCTGATTTTGTCTCAAAACCATCCTGCTGCAGTGACAAGTCCCTCTCACTGGGCCCTCACAGAGAAAGTGTTGGCTGCGCTGCCTTCAGTTTACAGAGACTGTTAAACACTCCAGTCTTTCTAGAAGCCGGCACTTCACTGAACTTACACAGCACTGTTAATTTATGGTGACAGCAAAACAAGTTTATTAAGAGCACGAATTAAGTGGTACCAAGTATAAGAGAGAAAGGTGGAGATGGTAACAAGCAAATAAAAGTGAAAACATGCATCTAAAAGACTAAAACTGAATCTAGCAGGATACAATGTTTGTTCAAGAGGGATTCTCTTATCTAAAATCTCCAGTCCAGCTTTTTACTGGCCAGGACTCATCACACAGACCAAATGGCTTGGTTTCTTTTGGCTGCTAAAATGAAGGATAAAGATGGAATCTCTCTATTCCTTATATCCCCAGAGGAATGTCTTTGTTTTACAAATCAGAAAAGCCTCCTGGGGATTCAGTCTCTTGTGTCTCTCTGGAGTGCAGGAGCCATGTTAATTCTGTCTCTTGAGTTCAGAATGAGGATAACTCTTATCAGTTTAGCTCAATGGCTTTGTTTACTGCTCATATGTATATGTTCTTTTTGTCTAGGACGGAGCTGTGTATTACTTTTTCCTAGGTGTAAGGGGACTGTTGCCCCCTTACTAACATTCAGTGGGGGTGTTTTGGTTGGCTAGCTCCCACCACTAAAAGATTGGGAAGAGGCCAATGCTCCAGGTCAGCCTCAGATTGACAGGGTGGGCAGGCTAATCAGGGAGTCAGGAGGCCGGTGGGCGGAGGGGTCCCATCCTCCTTGTGAGCTGGAATTGCCTGGGTCAGGCAGAGTGGGGTCCAGCTAAAGAGAAAGCAGGTGCCCAAGCTGAGCTGGGGAGCAGAGCTGGGCCAGATCCAGAGGTGTCAGAAAAGCAGCCCAGGACGCAGGTCAGAGTTGGGAGCAGAGTCACAGAAGAAGCCCAGGGAGAGAGCAGATCCTGTGCTGGGAGCAGAGCTGCAGCCGCGGAGCCAGAGACACAGCCCACGGAGAGCAGATCCTGTGCTGGGAGCAGAGCTGCAGCCGCAGAGCCAGAGACACAGCCCATGGAGAGCAGATCCTGTGCTGGGAGCAGAGCTGCAGCCACAGAGCCAGGTGTGGTGAGCAACTAGGGCCAGCCAAGGGGGGATCTGGGCAAAGGGCCCAGTGCAGAAAGACACCCCCAGCCAAGGGTCCTTGTAGGCCAGACTGGGAGAGGGATCTTAACCCGACGGGGGGCTGATGCTGGGAAGAAGGGTCCCACCACCCAAAGCCCGGAGGTGTGTGGCCACCACCACTGCAAGTGTCCAACCCGCAGCGTCCCTGCAGCACAGTTAGGGCCTGAGAAGGAGACTTGGGACCTACAAGGAACAGACTGTGAAGTGCCCTGATGTCAGAGACACTGTTTGTGATGTTCCCTGCCACAGAGCGGGGTGATGTGTTTTCCTTTAACCTTTCCCATTTTTCCTTATTCTTTTTAAAAATTAATTGTTAATAAACAACTTGTATTTGCTTTAAATTGTAGGAAATGATCAGTGAGTCTGGGAGGTGCCCAGTGCAGAGAGAGTAGCCCGGAGTGGGGACACCCTACCCCCTGACCTAGGTGACCACAGCAGGGTTGGGGGTCGAGCCCCCCCAGGAATCCTGGGCCCAGCCTTATTGGGGTTACAAGGACTTTGCCAGACAGGAGAGTGGAATGGGAGTTCTCAAGGGCAGGGAGGCTTGTGGGTAAAGGAAGTGGGAGCGAGGACTCAGATCCTTCTGCTAGCCCACTTCACTGGGGTAGTGCAGAAGCCAGGAAAGTTCCCCACAATAGTGGGACCATTCCCCCTCTTACATAGGCTAGGCTGTCTGGTCTTAAGCATGTTCTAGTAACATACAGAGCGAATTCATAACTCCACATGTAATGTTCACATATACATTTTACAGTGATATTAACAACCAGTGTGGTGTAAGCTTTCATATGATACCTCACATGGTCTATTTTGTACAAAACGAATTGCAGTAGTGTGTGGGGTGTGACTAGAGGGATGCTTAGGGTCACACTTGTTCACTTGGGTAGTAGTTCTAGTCACCACAGTAAAGCTACCTATGAATAAGCTGGGTGCCTAATTAGGCAGTCCATCATCCTCCAATGCCACCAGTCCTACGACCAAACACAAAATAAACGTATTTCAGGGTATGGATAAAAGCAAGTTGTAAGGCAGCTGAGGATTTCTTTCTCCAGCTTCCCTTCTATCCCTTTCTTTTATGATCTGCAAAATATCAATTTTTCCTGTGATCCCATCCCCATGACACGCTACCCTGTTGAACAGTCTGTCTGGATGATTATAACTCAAAAGGATAGAAAGAGCAAGTGAAGAAGGAAATAATCAGAGGATCATCCAAAACTTTAGATGCTGCCTGTTAAAGCTGAACTCAGACTTTTAAGATTTACCTAACAGTAATTTCAAGGCAACATAAATCTATGACCAGTACCATGGAAATCCAACAGAGCTCCACCCAGAAAGAAACTAAAGGCAAAACAAAACAGTGCCTTGGGGAACATAGCAGGAGAACCTGCCTCATATGTACAGCAATCTTTCAAACTTCTTTATAGTGATTTATTCCAGCAGTTGGTGGGCTTTTGCTTACATCACAGCAGGACAGGCTGAAATGTGTGACCAACATACAAATGTCTGTCTTAAGCTATACAAGGTATCCTTTATCTTCATGTCAGAGACATTAAGGATAAGAACTGTAATCCATTCTGAAGTGGAAATAAACATACAATCCTATAACTTTTGATAGAAATGGCTCCTCTGGGCCCTCTAGACAAAAAGCACTACTTCCAGAAAGCCAGTTCAGACACAGGGAAATGGCAGGCATGAGGGGGAGGGCAGAATTACCTGCGTTAAGGTATGAAGAAGCACTAGGTCATGACCCTTTCTTTTAACAGGGCCTTGCTCTCACAAATTTCTGTAATAACCTCTGGAATTCAAGGCTTTTGCTGGTAATTGAGCTCCATTTCTGGTTCTAATGCCTTTGAGTCACTGGGAATCAGCCCTGTCCTTTCTGTAAGCGATCCTAGATTAGTTGTGGGAACCTTAATTGGAAGGTTTACCCAAGATAACATGCAATCCAAACCCCTGTCAGCCTATTTCCTACCATGTGCATGGTCATCTGCGATGCTAGTTTCCTCTTCAATTAATTTGGGCAGAGTTCTGATTTCCTGCAGTTCAAAGCCCTCTTTTTTTTTTTTTTTTTTTCCTGTCAGTCAACCTGTCACTCATTTTCAGGCAGAAGGGAAAGCAACAGGGGCCAGAATCAAATTATTTTTAATGAGCTCTGACCGATTCTGTCTGGATCCAGTCTGCTTATACAGGTAAAGTGTCAGGGTTAGGCATGGCAGCACTCCAGAGACAGACAGACAGGTATGTCTGTCCCCTGAGTAACCCTGATCATATGATTCCCTTTACTCAAAGTGGGTTTGTCACCCCAAGAGAGACTCACCATATCTCTAAGGGCTTGTCGACATGGGGGAGCCTAGTTTGTACTAACTCAAACTGGAGCACAATGCAAACCCTTAAAGCGTAGTAACTCCCCAGTTGCTACAGAGTCTGTACTGCAGTCTCAAAGTGGAGTAAATTCTCTGCAAAGTGAGTTAGTGCAAGCTACTGCAATGCTGCTGTGTACTACTTTTGCAGTCCACCGACTGCTATCCCACATTGTTCTGAAGGTGTCCATGACTGACCTATCTCTGTGCCCCAAAATGCTTTGGGGGAAAGCTGACCAGATGTCCCCTCCCCCATGGGCCAGGATCAGCCAATTAACTCTTGGATTCAAATGTATCTACATTACCGCAGTATTGTCCCAGCAATGTTACACCGTGCATCGTGTATCCTCTTGGACCCAGCTGAGGTCCTTGAGCTCCCTGCAATGTGGGGAGACATGACAGTTCAGCAGGCTCCTGACAGTAACTATCACAATGAGAATATTTTTGACGGCATCACTAAGCAGATAGTAGCAAAGATGTACAACGGAGATGTTACTCAGTGCTGTATCAAGAGCAAAGAGCTCAGGAAAATGTAAAGGAACACCAAGTATGGGAAATGCCCCTGGTAATCTCCATATGACCTGCCCATTTTTTGAGGATCTGGACAGAATTTTCTTCAGGCCCACTACTACAGAGCCCAAAACCCTTGTGCACAGTGGTACCACTGCCACCACTGAGGCGACTGTGCCCTGCCTTGAGAATGGCCAGGATTCATTGGAGGAAGAGGACTACAACGGTGCAAATGGGATCTCTTCAAGGTCCCTGAGGGCAGCTGGATGGGAAGCCACTCTGATTCCCGGCCTCAAGGCCAGTCTGGATACAGGAAGAAGATAGTTAGTTAGAAAAAGGCTGGACAGTGCCTGAGAAAACACTCCTTTGACCAAAGACATTCTGGGAAAAGACAGGGACATGCAGAAGCAGCTCCTGAATCAATGAACAGGTAGAATGCTCTGCTGGAACACATGCTGCTGCTATGACAACAGGAAGTGCAGCAGCCTTCAGCAGGACCCAGCCATGTTCTGCAGTCAGTGGGTAATACGGTTACTGGGACACACGACAGATATTCTATGCTATAGCCTCACAACCTTGTTCTCAGAGGCCATTCCTTCCCATCCCTCCTCACACAGGGCAGCAGGAACAGCATTGCATTTGAGCCCTCCACTGCATCTGATAACTTTTGAGCTGGCACTCAACCCCAGAAGCTAGAATGACTATGAGGACTTGCTTCTCCTTCACACAGCTGTGAGCAGAATTTTGCACCTCCTGACCCCCATTGCACTGTATATGGATGTCACACTTTGTCACTTGAGTTGCATTTCATATTTTTAATCCCTTTGATGTAAGTTTGTAATATTTTTAAACTGTTTTGTTTTTTGCTGTGACCTATTGTCAGAATGTGTGACTTTTCACTGTCTTTTTACTGCACCTGAAGCTTCAGCATGACACGGCATGCATAAAACCTCCCATCCTCAAGAAATTTGAAACATAACAGTAGTGAAACCCTATGGCACTGCATTATACACATTCAAGATAAAAGCAAAAATACCACACCATCCATAAAATCACAAGCAAAACTCTACACCTCAGCTTCCTTCCCATCATTGAGAGTCTTACTTTCAAAAATGTGCAAAATCCATCATGCAGCTATAATGTAAGGCAGATACTGCTCTTCAGCCTTTAACCTTGCCATTAACAGCATTATCTACCTTTCAAATGGCCAAATGCACACTCCCTTGTCATTCTGCAACTGCAGAGAAGATAATAAACTGTTCCTTTCTTCTATCAAAGTGCCTTGCAAATGGATTCATCAGCCAGGGAAGGTGAAAATAAGGCATTATGACTGGAGTAATCTCCACATCATTAATGTCCATAGTGAGTCTGAGGGTAAATTGTCCCTTATTCATTAAGGCAAACAGGTGTGAGGCCCGAAAGCTTTTAGCAATGTGGATCTTTCCAGGCTACCCTGCACTGATATTTGTGAACCTGCCATGGTGACCCAGTAGGCCTGGGAGTGTCATGGAGAAATACTCCTTTTTATAAATTCAGAGGTCTGGTGGTGTGTTGTATGTGGGGAATAGCTACACAGGTCCCATCATTTGCCACACTACAATTCAGGAACTCCATCAATGATCTCCTGAGCATTATCATCATTTATAATCCTGTGCATTAGTGCCTTTTGCAGAGCTGCACCGACCTGCATGACAATGGACCCAACAGTTTCTTTCCATACTAAAATGATTAGCAACTGACAAGTAACAATTAGATCCAGCTTCCACATGGTGATTTAGAATCCATTTCTCCATGGGTATGGGAGCTCACATATTGGTGAGCTGCCTCTGCAGCCCTGGGGTGAGCACAGCGCAGATCTTTTAAAAACAAAACAAAACAAAACTGCCTTTCTCATTCTAAAATTCCAGGGCCTCTGCTAGTTGTCCCAGGTCTTCAGAACAATCCTCTCCCACCAGTCAGTGCTGGGTTCCTTAGCCCAGAACAGGTGCTACACTATGTGAAGCTGCTCCAAGAGCAGTTGCAGCCACTGTTGCTTGATATTATCTTTCCCACTCTTGTTCTTGTCCCGCTGCTGGCAGAACTGCTGCTGTTGCTCCATCAACTGCTTGGTGATGCAGCTGTTGATATCCAAAGCTGAAGACATGCTGTGCTGTGTTCTCAAATAATCCCCCAACAGCCTATGGATATTCCTGGTCCCTGGCATCACAATGTGGATCATTGTTGTGTCCATGCTTGCTGACAGCAGTTCGAAAATGGGTCTTTCTTTCAAAATTGTATTACTCCACCCAACAAGACAGAAAGCATTGGATGTAAGGAGAAGATTCCTAGGACTTTTGGAGTTTGTGAAATTCTGGGACTAGGGGGTCAATGTGTCCCGCAATGGACTTTGAGAAAATACCCAGAATGCAGACAGCTCATCAGTGAAGCAAAGCACCACGGGATACTCTCCCAGAATGTCTTCTACTTACTGTGCACTGAGCCCTAGTCATGTGTATGCAATGATGAGGATTGAAACGGGAAACAGCTGTTCATGTGCATGCTGTCACTCTGGCTTATAGACTTCAAATCAATGGCAGCAAACCTGCCATGTAGACATGCCCTAAAATCGCTACACAGAAACGTGGTCTCAGACTCTGACCCATCTTAAGGGGACAGAGTCACTTTTTTTTTTTTAATGGAAAAAATCCTTACTTCTGTGAATAACAATACCTTAAAGAATACATCTTAATTTCCACTGTTAATGTCATTTACTTTTGGCAATTAACCCAGCTTGTAAAATGAAACCACACTTGTCAGTTGTACTTTCTGGGGATAATCTGTTTTATTTTCTAGTTCTTCTGCACTATCTTAATGCTGTGTTTTCCTACCAGATTGGAACAAGTAGCTTTTTAAAATAAACTGATTATAAATTCAAATAACAACCTCAAAACCATTTCCTCTGTGTTTGTCCCTGTTGACAGTGCTTGCTGCCAATATCTAGCAAATGACTTTTATTAGCAGGAAGATTTCTGGTAGTTGGAATTACAAGTGTTAGAATTACTTTTATTTACGATAGGGTCTAGAGGCTGAGATCATGGCCCCGTTGTGCTCAGCACTGTACAAATACACAGTAAATACCTCAAAGTATGTCTTCACTTGGAAAAAAGGTATGTTTTTATCTTGTGTTAGCCAACATGGGTAACATACATGAGATAAAATCCTAGTGAAGACAAAGCAGTTTGTAGCTGTCATGTGAGTTACCAGGTGAAGGCAAACACTGTGGGGGAACCTAAGATTTGCCTCAACCTGCTAACTGGCATTAAACTTACAAACTACCTTGTCTTCACTGGAATTTTACCATATGTTAGCTAAGGTTAGGTGAGAACACAGTTTTTCTCCTTGTGAAGAAAAGGCCAAAGAGTGTACAGTCTAGATAAGAGATATAAATGATGGGAGGGAGAAACAGAGACCCAAAGAAAGGAAGTGACCAGTCTAGGGTCATGCAGCAAGTTAGTGGCAGAGTCAGAAGTTGTTGTTGTTGTTGTTATTATTATTATTATTCAACTATTATATCTGAGTGACACCAGAGGCCTCTAGCAGCTCATGTCCTGTTGTTCTAGGCATTATACAAACAAATAGAAAATGAGAATCCCTGGCCTAAAACTGCTCATGGTCTAAAATTATAGAACTCAGGTCTCCTGACACACAGCCCAGTGTCCTAACGGCTGGGCTATGCTGCACAGAAAGTGAATTTTGAACTCACAAATGTAAATTTTACTTGCTCCAAAAACTGGATTGCTTGTTTGATTATTAGTGAATATTTATACTGCTGTAGCATTTGAAAGCCCCCATCACAAAGAGGATTCTATTTTGTTAGGCCCTGTGTCAACATGTACGAAGACATATCACACATCATGATGTACGTTTCATATGTCTGCCTAGGCCATCGCTGAGTTTGACTCCTGCTGCCTGGGTACAACAAGCTGATGGCTGAGTTTATACGTGGATATACTATACCCATGGAGCAAACTTTCACTTCAGTGGGGTTTGGGTCAATCTCCTAGCTACCAAAGACAGCGGTGCCCACCCTAAATGTTTAAAAATCAGGAATCAGGCCTCCTAAAATCATGACATTAGTTTAAAAGTAAAAAGATTAAAGTAAATTGGTTCTTTTTATTTGCCTTTATGGTTCATATTTTCAAGCTTTTCTCATCAGGAGAGTAAGAAGTTTTTTTAAAAAAAAAGAGAAAAGAAAATCTGCAGTTCTCATGTAATGGCCCAAGGACCTGGGTCTTTAAAAAAAAACACCACATTTTCTGAGACTTGTGATAAAATCATGACAGCTACTAACACCATTGAGAAAATGAACCTCATTGATCCTTATCTGTAAAGGCTGTTCTCAGCCAGGAACAGATAGAATAGAGCATTCTGTAAATTTACACAGAGACTAATGGTAGATTGTGTTAGCCCCCAGACAACTAGGTAGATCTTGTATTTATTGCATACAGAGTTGATCAGAAAGTTATGAGTTCCAAAAATGCCTGCAAAATTTTGTGTGGAAATTTCCCCCCCTCCATCCCCATGTTTTTGACCAGCCCTAGTGTTCCAGTATTGCAATAAACATTCTGGGAAAGAGTTCAGCAGTTGCCTGAAAAATACTGTGCTTCACAGTATCTGACACCCACCAGTCATGCACCCAGGAGAATAACAGAGGCATTGATAGTGGTTAGACTGGTGACCATCTGTAATTACTGAGAATGTGATTACTACCTTATGCAAATACACCCATCTCTGGTGTTCCTTTGGCTTCTCGCTCTCTTCCCCCATATTTGTCTGTTTATTTGACTGGGGCTTCAGCATACAAAGTGCAAAGCATTGGGGCCTTCATCCAACAGAGCACACACACATGATTCATTTTAAGCACAGGAGTAGCACTATAGACGTCAGTGGGGCAATGCACATGCTTACAAGTAAATGCATGTGTTTAAGTGCATTGCTGCATTGGGGCCAGGATGCTTATCACCTCAGAGGATCGAGCCTCTGCTGCAGATTGTCCAGATGAATGGGATTATATGTCAGGGTTGCCTGTGATAGCAGAGCAATGGACCCATGACCCAGCAGGGACACAGGACTAGCAGGGACCTAAATCCTAGATTGAACGCTTTGATGTAAGGACAGTCTGTGCTATTTGTTTGCACAGTGACAAGTACAATGGGGCCTTCCTGCAATAGAAATAAAAGTTAACCACAATAACAAAGGTGTTTTCTAGCTAGGAAATGGTGGGGACTGTGCTCTGTTCCAGAAACAACATGCTGAACAAATAGACTTTTGCCCTGGGACACTTTTTCTCAATTTTTGAGAAAATCCTTAGAAATCCAGGCTTTTGGTTCCAGTTCATATGCCTCCAAGAAGCTTCCGTGTTGCCTGTCACCACTATACAGCCAAGAGGAATTTCATTCTCCTTCCTATTTCCTTTCTCAACAAAACCTTCTTCAACAACTTCCCTAAGTAAATGTGATTTTATAACACAAGGCCTTTAATGTGTCTTGCCATCTATCTTTCTCCTTGGGTTATTTCTATTTTCCTTTTCTACTTTTCCTCTCCTTCTCCCAGCATTCTGCTTTTTGAATGACAAATGCCCTGGGCCATAAATTCAATTTAAAAAGGAAACCTCTTTAGGCTCTCTTCTCATTTTTTCTTAAGCTAATGAGAAAATGCATAATTACCAAATGTAAACTAACTATGAAAAAAGAACCCACTAATCAGCTGCTGTTTGCTGTGCCATTAATAATGTTTGGATGACTGTTCTGCACAGGGGAGCAAATTCCCTTTAGGAAAGTTGAAAAGGAAAGGGACAGATCTAGAAGTCACACTTTAGGTTTCCGGGAATGGCAAGCAAGGAAACCTGCAGTATCAAATCTCAACCATCTAGTTTGCACTCAACTAGAGCAACGGTGTATCATGGAGTAATAACAGTATTTCTAAGAAAAATGAATGTGCACTTGTATAACATAATGCCTTTCCTCAAAGCCATCAAACCTGAAACACCTGTCTGAAGAATGGAAGGGTTAGATAGGGTTCACTTCACTCGCACTTCTACCTGCCTGCAATAGAGAACTGAACCCCCTGCAATTTCCCTCTCTGTTGAACCCACCCACTGCTTCCAATTGCAATTACTTGTTTTCAAGAATTAAATTTTTGCTGCTGAAAACCATCATGTGACTTAGCAGACAGTCAAAAGCTCCAATCTTGTGAACACTCATGTACATGCTGCTGCTTCTGATTATTATTATTTTATTTATTATTTGTATTGTGGTAGTGTTGGGTAAAGTCTGTTTCTGACCTGTTTTATGTAACAGGATTTGTAAAAGGACAGCTAAGCCTCCATCTTGGATACCCTTCTCTTCAGATGCTTTAGTGCCCTTTCAGTCCTTTTCAGATCAAGGAGGAGAAAGATCAGGGCAGTTAGAGTCATTTGACAGCCATAATCTGCCTAGCAGCTACAGGTTATTGAGTGAGTGGCATGCCTGTCACTCAGGGCTGTCCATCTGAGTGGCAGCCAGTGTCCCACACAGTTCATCTAGCTGCCAGGAGCCCCAGAGGGACCAGGACTCATAGGAATTTAAATTCTTGGTCTCTATTAACATACTTGGACTCAACTGCTGCACACCATTACTGAGCGCATGCTTGCACTGGACTACGAAGTCAAGCAGAGACTGTGTGGGCAAGCACTGAAGACCTACCTGAGGGACAAGATCTACCCAAGAGGGAGAAGACCTGCTCAGAGGACCTGCCAAGAAGGAGAATAATACTCAGTTCCTGTTTGGTGTCCAGCACCCCTGATTTTCACCACTATCTCTGTCGGTATCCTGACTTTGTCATTGTGTCCTTGTCTTCAGGATATGGTATTGTAATACCCATTGTGGTTTCCTCTGTTTTACATCCATAGGTTAAGGGGGTTTAAGAGCTCTGAGCTTCACTCTCTGGTAGCTGTTAACAACCGAGCGTGTCTTGCTTATGTTGTTTATTGTCTGAAGGGGTCCTTGTCTAGTATACTGACTAGTGACATAAATATTTGTGTGTTACATCTTATTCTGCCTCTGTCTTAATAAATCACCTAATGATAGATGCAGGCGGGGGTGGGATCTGCAGACAGCCCATCTTCTGATCTGTGTAGACCATAGTTAAACTGTTTTGGGTGAACAGTAGGGCCTAACAGACCCAGAAATGGACTAGGACCCCACTGTGCGAGTTACTGTGCAATCACAAAACAAAAAAGACAGTTCCTGTTCCAAGAACCCTGCAATCTAACATTAGCTTTATACCTATGAATAGTCCCAGGAGTGCCGAACAAAAGTCTAGAAAAAAACAAAGGGTAATCTTTATTTTCAGTTAACATTTCTGTAGAAACATTCTGGAAAGTGCATATATTAAAAGAATGGAAATGTTTTTTTGAAAAATACCCCTTATGAAAAATTTTTGATAAGATTTATTTTTGATAAATTTTTACAAAAGCTTTACTCATATTCCATCTCTTCCTCACATAAATGCCATATCCAGACTTTGTGGCTTTTTTTGCTATGACTGATCATCTTCTTTTAAAATTATTACAAAGTTCTGCTATCTAGCATACCCCTGAGCTCCTCCAACCCTGCTAAAATATGGCTCCTGAAAAGATCCTCCTCACCCATTCACCTGATCATATCATCAGCATTCTTGTCTTTACCTTCTAGTCCTTACATAACACCACAAGAGTCAATATCTCAGATCTTATTTCTTATCATGTCACCCCAACTCTTCCAGCTCTACCAAAGATGTCAGCCTTGATGCCCAGTTTGTCCATTTCTTCCACAGCCATTACCTGCTTTCATGCTTTATGAATATACCAGGTGCATGTAAAACCTTACCATTCTCATTCAGTATCATTTTATCCTCACTTTACACAGGTGTAAATGACCATACGAGCCTGATTCTCCATTGCCTTGCAGCTGTCCCTATTTTGTGTATTTCAGCTCCCAACACATTATCAGCTCTTAATAAATCATAAATAATTAATATTATTAGTAGCTGATCCTTGGGTTGATCACTAGGTGATTTTATAGAGCTATCACTGGTCTAAATGAAACACTTCTTTAATTCTGATTTAATGGTTTCTTACGTCACCTTGACAAATTTGAATGTTAGTTGTTCTATCCTCAGTTACTCCAGCAAATATTTCATTGTTGGGAGAAATGGATTTATAATGCTCTTATGAATACTTCCATTAAAGTATTGTGACTCTTGGAAAAAAAGAAATATTATTACCACAGGATAATTGTCAACAGGTTCTTAAAGCTTAAGCATTTTTTTCTTAATTTTTTTTTTTTACTGTTACTCTCCTGTCTCTGGAGATTATTCTGCTCTTTCCAAAGAACAGTCCATTGTCTCCTGAATCGTTTTAAAATAATGTAGCCAATCTTAAAAATGATGACTAAGTGTGTGAGGAGTTTCATGAAAAAATATATATACTAGAAAGGATCTTTCATTTCAACCGTGGACAGGCATTCTATGGTGACAATAAGTTAGAGTGGATCTGTGACTAGACCTGGATGAAATTTTGGACGGAACTTCCTTTTGCCAAAAAAATTGCAGATTTGGTCGACTTAGAATTCGCCTAATTGTTTACTCAGGGACACTCTCAGCACCCAAAAAACTCATTAAAAATCAAATTTTTAATTTCAATATTTTCTAATGAAATGGTTGGATTTTCTTATTTAAAGGGACTTTTGTTTACAAAATTACTTCATTTTCACATTTTTAAAAAAAAATAAAGGATAAAAAAGTTGAAAATGAAATAAACAAAACATTTTAGGTCAAATAAATATTTTCTTTGACCTGAAATGAAATGTTTATGACTTTTCAGTTTGCCATAAAATATGAAAAAAAATTAGTTTGGGATCAACCTAAAACAATTTTTTTAAATTTATTTTTCAGTTTGGCCAACAAACCAAAAAATAAGTTATTTGCACAGCTCTATCTATAACACGCCTTCTCTGTATAAACATAAAACTGGAAGTACTTAGGAGTGTTTTAAAGCTTCCTTTGGATATATGAGTAACTGGGATCAAATTGAGTTTTGGGGAGTAAGTTGGGGTTCCTGCTGGGATTCTTAAAGTCCTCTCCATTTCCACCCATTTACCCCTTTCCTTGCTCTCAAAGTGTTATACTGAAGCCATCATTATTCCAGCTAAGGTTTGGATGGAAGTTCCCTTTCAATCTGATCAGTGCTGGAGATGCGCAGAGACACAAACTGGATGTTTGATCCAAAATTCATTTGAGTGTGGATAAAAATAATGGGATCAAACACTAACTGTGCTGATTTTAGTCTTGCTGAAGCTGAGGAGAAGACGGAAGAAAGGGGGCTTAAGCCATATTTCAACTTTGACAAATCTGGGCCAGCCAAGAGCTGAAATGGGCCCTGGTGTAAGTTAGGCTACATCTGCGCGATGAGCTGGGGTGTGATTCCCAGCTAACATACACATACTTGCATTAGCTGAATGAGAGCTAGCATGAATATAAATAGTAGTGTAGCTGAGGTAGCACCGGCAGTGGCAGCAAGGCTTAGCAGCACCGAGTACAAATTCACCTGGACCCTGTAGGTACATACTCGGCACGGCTTACTGCTACCATAGCTACACCACTATTTATACTTGTGCTAGCTCTCATCGAACTAGCATGAGTATGTGCTTAAGGACCAGCTCCACTTAAATGCCCAAACCCCATTTTTGGGGCCCCTGTGTCCTAGTTTTAGGTGCTGCTGCAATGCACAAAACACCTGCTCGACTGTCACCTAATCCTGTAGGTGTCTGAACTCCCTCAGCGCCTAAATTTCCACTGCAGAAGTCCCCTAGGCACCTACATTTCTGCCTTTAGGCATGCACGCTGCAGCCTCAGGCAGGAGTCTTGGTGCCTGTCTCATGTGTAAGCCCCTGCATGATCCTCAGATCAAGTGAAGATAGGTGGGGCAATGAGTATCTCGTCCGCAGGGTCCAATCCAGTAGGCATGCTCCGAGCACACTGAACTCCACACAGCCTCAGACTCAGTAGCCCCAACACCTGACGAAGCAAAAGAATTTGAATAGGGGTTCCATACCTCTCAAGTGAGTGTCTTCTGATGTGGATCTCTGCACCATCCTGCAGCCTGACATTAAGCACCTAACTCCACGAGAGGGGTGGAGCTTAGAATATATTCCTTTCATCAGCATCTCCCATTGGTCCATTTACGTGGCTTCCTGCTGAGCGTGCTGGCCTTTGTGGATCCCATTCTGAGGCATCTGTCTCTCCTCATGCATTGCACAGGGAGCCTAAATGCCTCCCCTAGGCTTTGTGGATTCCAATGATTTTCAAGATGCCTAAAAGTTAGGCACTGCAACGCCTTCATCCCTTTGTGGATCTGAGCCAAGTCAGTATTGGAACTGGGATGTAGGCTCCTAAGTCACTTAGGTGCTCACTGCTCTTGAAAATGTTATGTTTAGATAATCTCTGACTCAGCAGCCTCTGCCCCTGAATTCAGGACTCCGAGAAACTGCAGCTCGAATTTTCAACATGCTGTGCTGTTACCAGCCCAGCCTGCCAAATACTGAGGTAGTCTAGCAAAAAGGGAAATCAGAACGAGCAGGGCCGGCTCCAGGTATCAGCTTAGCAAGCAGGTGCTTCGGGCGGCCACTCCCGAGAGAGGTGGCACGTCCAGGTATTCGATGGCAATTCGGCGGAGGGTTGCTCACTCCCGCTTGGAGCGAAGGACCTCCTGTTGAATTGCTGCAGATTGCGATCACGGCTTTTTTTTTTTTTTTTGGCTGCTTGGGGTGGCAAAACCCCTCGAGCCAGCCCTGAGAACAAGATATTTCTAATGTTAAAATAAGCAGAAAAACAAGTGTAAAAACTCACGTGTAATGAAAGCATCTTTGTTCAGCCTACAGGAGTACAAAAGGGAGCAAAAACAAATAGTTTTGGCTTGTATTCACAACCTCATTTCAGTTGTGCTCCTGAATCTGGTAGACAGGGCTGCTGATCAGCATGTGAAGATTGGATGCATTGCTTCTACAAACCTTGCCACGTTGGATAGCAAGAGGCAGACAACCAGAACTGGATTTGGGACTCCAACATGACAGTTCAAAGAACTACCATAATTGCTACACCAAATGAGGTTTTTATTTGGTTTTGTTCTGCAGGAATAACTTGGAACACCAGAAGGAGGATTTCCCCAAAATAAAACTTAATATGGCTTTAGCACAGCCTGTTTTGATCAGATAGCAATCTTTATGTTGTATGCAAGGAATGAGAAACGACATGACAATATTCTGTGAGCCTACAATGGAAAAGAAGAAGGAATAGAAATCAAATGTGTACTTCTTACAGATAAAATCCCCTGAGAGAATTGTGGGGGTTTGTATTATTTCAGTGCCCCTTAGGGTTTAGGCCCAGAATAGACTTTCTAAATTGCCATCATTAGCTCTTTGTCCTGCTGTGACCTAAATATCAACCATGAAATGCTAGTATTTGGGTCACAGCATTGATGTTGTATGTGCACACCACCATGTAACATGATTGTGTCATGGATCAATAATAATGTCATGGTGCAGCGTCAAGACATGTTATTGCACAGTACCTGAAAGCTTTTCAGACCTGTTAATATTGAAATTGGGGTTTCATTGTTCCAGTTGCCCCCTAAGTGTCCCCTCATGGCCAGAGGTAACTCTGCTGATAGCCTGCTTCAGTTTTCCCCCTTCCAGGGGCGTCTTAAATAAACTCCACACAGGCTTTCATGAGTCCGGTGACAACCGCCTGCCTCAGGCTGTCTGGTCAAGTAATATAAGGTTAAAAAATCAACACAAAAGCCTCCCCCCTGCAGCCTTTAGCTGAGCATAGACTCAAACTTCCCTGGTAATTCAGGTCCCTTGGCTTTAGCAGGCTACTCTTAGCCCTGCCTATCTGAAGAAACTCCCCTGGTCTCAAGGTCTTCCCTGCAGGAGCCTTTCTCACTCTTTGCAGTCTTTCTACAGCTTCCTGAACGTTCTCCCCTTGGCAGCGTCCTGCTGCTCTTTATAGGCAAATCAGCTCCTCAACACTCAGTGGGTTCCACTAATTAACACCAGAATCCATTCCAGGTGTGACAGGCATTGCCAGTTGGATGGCAGCTGGGCAGAGCCTGGCCAGTGGCTGGCTGGCTGGCTCCAGGCCTCTGGCGCTTACTGAAGGAGGCCACCCCATCACAGGATGGTATTGGGACTAGAATTGGACAAAGGCAATCAGGACCCTACGCACACCGCCACAAAAGGACCTCATGGCCCTGCCCCCACTATGGCCCCATTCTGCCGGGTGGTGAAAGAGACCACCCACACAGGAGACTTCTGCTGGGGAGCCAGAGAGCCTTCCACCATTCCTCAATGGGCTGGGACCTCTTTTCTCTCTGCTTCGCCGCCCCCTGAGTTCAGGCAGGCTGAAGTTCATCCAAGAAGGCGACAGTCCCACTTACGCAAGCAGGAGACTCTGTAGGATGGATTCCCTGCCATCAGTCCAACTGAGGGCTCTCCTGTCACACACCCTGGCACCCGAGCCGATAGCTCTATGTGAGAAGGTCCTCCTGCCCTTCAGAAGGGTTGTTTACATATCTTCCTCCCACTCATATAGAGCTTTGTGCTGGCAGTTGTAGGGCTTCCTCTGCAGTGTAGTCTGCAGGGATAACATTATCCTTCCTCCACACACAGAGCCCTCTGCTGAGGTGATTGGTTCCCTCTGGCAGCCCCATTCTCCTGGCTGTCCTAAGATCAGTAGTCATGGCTGAGTTCTCTCTACCCAGCTGTGTTAGCAGCCACAGCAGCAATAGCTGAGCCTCCCCTTCCAACAAAGTAGGCTATGTCTACATTACAAAATTAAGTCAACCTAACTTATGCTGACATACAGTTACTTACATTGCTTATGCTTGTCTGCCCTTTGCTCCATGTGTCGGCGGTGCATGTCCTCGCCAGGAGTGCTTGTATCAATTGTCCTGTCAGCTCGGGGCGCTGCGGGATGGCTCCTGACACCAGTAACTGTTGACATAATCAACACAGTGCCTACCCTGACACTCCGCCAACCTAATTACATCGACCTGTACTTTACATCGCTCAGGAAGGTGGAATAATTAAGCTGAGATGGCAGGGCAGTTACATCAGCAATAGTGAAATTTAAGTGTAGACTCTTCCATGGTTAGGCCAATGTAAGGTGCCTTGCATCAACCTGACTCTGTAGTGTAGACCAGACCATAAAGACAAGCACTGATATCCTAGACCTTTACCTCTCTGGCTAACCTGACAGTATGCTAAATATGATTCCACCTTCATACCAGCCCCTGGTTCCTGGCTGAGTGCCTGCTTCGGCTGGATCTGGCTACATGCTGCAGGAACTCTGTTCCTCATGCCACATATGTTGACATCACTGATGATATCATGGGACCCCAGAGTCAGGATCTCTTATCACAGACTTATTCTCCTTAGTGGTTATTCTGGCCCTGCATGGAAACACTGTGTCCCATGCAAAGTTGGTGCCTGTCCTCTTACTGAGGTCAATTACTGAGTATTAATCAGAAATATTGCATCATGAAACAGAAGTTATGGAAAATGGTATTTATTTAAAGAGATCAACTCCATGTGCTACGAAGTCAGTCCCTGCATCTGTCCCTCACCCCACATTGGCTTTGTCCTAGTGCGTATCCCTTCATTTGGGATTTGGCATGTGGAGAGAAAGTAGAGGAATGAAAGCAGTAAAAAAGAATGCAGAGTAGCTTCACAAAGAAACTGCTGCAAGAGGAATTGGACTGCAGCACCTAAAACTGCCAAGTTATTCTGCAGCTTCAGGGCCGGGGGAGGTGGGAGGAGGGAATGGCAGAGGAGGAATGAAGGCTGCATGTGAAATTCTGTTTCTGTAGATTTTTATCTCTATGGTTAGGTCTTGAATAACAGATCTCCTGCCCTTTTGACTCATTCTCAAGAGGATCTGACTTTTACCAAGGTGATGGGGTGTCTGTAGCCAGTGGTCATCCTTCGCTTGAGCAGAAATGTGCATCTTTATCAGTCTGGGATCGTGGTTATTACACTATATACATACAAACTGCTCCCCTACTGGGGCCAGAGATAAGGAAAAAAATAACCCTATATAATGATAAAAGGGAGCTATAAATCCTTCATGTGCTATAGGGAAAAAATTACTTTTACTGGCATTTTTTTCCCACCTGAAATTAGGTTTGTATCTCTGTGACAGCTTTATTTCCGCTGCAGGGGGATTATTATTATTTATTGGTTACTGTCTGTCTTAGTTCTTTGAGGGACAATGTCTCATTTTCCCAGTTATGTGTGTATTTGTTAAAGCAGCGCCAATTGTGAGTTTGGCTGAGGTTATGCTACAGTAACCTAGACGCAGGATCTGTATTGATAAAGCTCCCAATGAACCAAAACTATTCAGCCACACGTTAGGCACTCTTCATTGAGCAAGGCTGGCACCTGAGACAAGGGCTGGTGGTGGCAGTAGTGGGGATGGAGTCTGGAGACAAACGGACCACCAGTGCTGCCTGTTGTCTAATGGGAAGCTGCATGGCAAAAAGATATCTTTCTCTACTCCAATCCTAACAACCTTGATTTGTGAGAAGATTCTCAGCTTGTATTAGAGACAGGAGACAGGTTATTGCAGGCATATTACCTCTTGTATCTCTACAGGACTGAAACGTGATTGAAGCCCAAAGTGACCAAGATAGAAGGCAGCAGGCAGTGGAGATTTATTTTTTTTAATTATTTTTATTTTAAATTCAGACACTTTGAATGAGAGCTATAAACAACAACCCTCCCAGCAGCCCTTCTCCTACACTAGGAGAAATCCCATAGAAGCAGTAACAGAACCAAAACAAAGTGAGTGTATCACAAACAGCTCATTGATGCCTACATCTATATCAATAGCTTTGTCTGGTTCCCTTCAATTCTTCCTTCTTAGACAGCTATTGCTGTGGTCAGCAGGGTGGTCACAGCTTCCTTGTGTCCTCTTGCTGGTTTCCATTATTTATCTCTGCTTGTTTAATATGCCTTTTTTCTCCTCTTCTGGAGGGAATGGCGGGGGTGGGGGGTTGGAAGGAAAGTGGCAAGGAACAAAGTTGTTCTTGAATTGGGAAAGAAAGTTCATAAGTTTCTTCAAAATATTTTGGTTTTCAGCTGCCAATATGGAGAAGTGGCAGCATGGCACTCCACCCCCACCCCTTTCCACAACCTTCCACTGAGTGCTGGGGACAAGAACAGAGAATCTTGTGGTGCTGACTTGTGATTCAGGAGATCTGGGATGAATTCCTAGCTCAGATGTAGAGTCCACATGTGGCCTCAGGCAAGTCACTCAATTTCTCTGTGCCAGTTTCCCACATGAGAAATATGGTGAATAAGACTTTTCTCTCACCCTTTGTCTGCCCTGTCTATTTAGATTGGAAGCTCTTTGTGACACTCCTGTCTCTCACTATGTTTTTGTACAGTTCTGTTTATGAAAACAGGTGCCTGACAGCACTAGCTAAAATGAATAAACTCTCCCTTCCCATTCGTCTCTCTGCCCTTCCGTACCCAAGTGTTCCTTATTTCCCCAGTTTGTTCCATTTTCAGCTCCCATCCCCTTCACAGGACCGAATGCTCCTTATTTACACCCTCTGGGCCTTTATCTGGAAGCAGGAGACTGTTGGGCATGGGCTCTGTGTTCTTCTGACATGTTCAGTCCCTCACTCAGCTGCTGTGACTGTTAGCTCATTTTTGATTGTCAACAGTTGCTTAATTATATTGGGCACATGGACTCCAGCTCTGATGCTGTCACTCTCTTTGTATCTCTAGAGGTCAGGTTACCACATGGCCTCAAGTTCAGTCACTTGATGGTTCTGTTGTGCTCTTCCTCACTCCCACTTGCCTGCTATGAAGTACTGCAGAAGTTTTCACAGCCACTCAGCGATTTCTTTTAGCTACGCACAGAGCTGAGCAGAAATTAGAATTCCAGCCCACAGAAAATTCTGATATTACAATATTTGCTGAAATAGTTGTTTGGAAAGGTTGAAAAGTTTCGACATTTTTCAGTGTGAGGAAGAAAAAATGACATTCCCGAATTACACCGTTTCATTTCAGTGTGTTGAACTGAATGGAAACAACTTGTTTCCAGTCACTTCAACATTAGGCTACCCCTGCCTATGATTTGATGGTGCCTCACGGAGTACCAGTTCAGCTGTGGTGCCTTTTGCCCTCATTCTTCCCTGAAGGACTATGTCTCCCAGGATTCATCCACATCACGTGACTCCCATGATATCATGCTGCTCAGTCAAAGGGGAAATTGCAGTGAATCATGGGAGATGCCATCTGGTGAAAGAACTTGGTTTGGAGAGGAGGGTGGGGACATGTGGCATTCAAATTTTTCAGAAACTTCATGATTCAGGCAGAAAATGCCTGACCAACTCTACCTGAGTGGCAGCATAGCATACAGCTATGGAAGAACTTTACTACCCTGTCACCAGCCCAGCTGACAGTATATAGCAATGGTGTCTCCTGAAGGGCAAAGTATATTGCAACAATTTATAATGTGTTTTTGTTCCAAAAGGCATTTATAGCAAACACTAACCAACAGGGTAAAACATTTATGAAGCACAGCATAAGAGAGAGAGCCAAATTAAGCAAATATCACTGGAGATGTGCCTGTTGATACCAGGCCTGATTCTCCTACAGGTTAACCAGATCAGCCACAACATTACCAGTTCATTCACCTACACATCCACCAACGTAATATATGCCATCATGAGCCAGCAATGCCCCTCTGCTATGTACATTGGCCAAACTGGACAATCCCTAAGTAAAAGGATAAATGGACACAATTAGGAATGGCAATATACAAAAAGCTGTAGGAGAGCACTTCAACCTCCCTGGCCACACAATAGCAGATTTTAAGGTGGCCATCCTGCAGCAAAAAAACTTCAGGACCAGACTTCAAAGAGAAACTGCTGAGCTTCAGTTCATTTGTAAATTTGTCACCATCAGCTCAGTATTAAACTAAGACTGTGAATGGCTTGCCAACTACAAAAGCAGTTTCTCCTCCCTTGGTGTTCACACCTCAACTGCTAGAAGAGGGCCTCATCCTCCCTGATTGAACTAACCTCGTTATCTCTAGCTTGCTTGCTAGCATATATATACCTGCCCCTGGAAATTTCCACTACATGCGTCTGACGAAGTGTGTATTCACCCACGAAAGCTTATGCTTTGTTAGTCTATAAGGTGCCACAGGACTCTTTTTCACTTTTTACAGCTCCAGACTAACATGGCTACCCCCCTCATACTTAAAGAGGATGGTGATCAATTGTTCTCCATGTCCACTGAAGGTAGAACAAGAATTAATGGGCTTAATCTGCAACAAGGGAGATTTAAGTTACATATTAGGGAAAATATAAGGGTAGTTAAGCTCTGGAACAGGGTTCCAAGGGAGATTGTGGAATCCCCATCATTGGAAGTTGACTAGGAAGGGGATTAGTTAGGTGAATGTGTTGTCTGTGTTATAAAACCACAATAAATGCATCTGAGTCAACTGCGGTTGAGTGATTGCTGTTACATCGTATGACTGTGGAGTGATCAGGCAGATACATTGCTATCTTTCGTGTCATGACTGACTATTGCTGTATCTTTGCCAGTTGCCTTTTGTTATAAAAATTGGCCTGAAGATTTTAAAGCTGACTGGAATGGACTGTTCTCTGATACTTACATAGCCTCCATTTCTATAATATTTGAGCACTTTACAGTCATGACTGTATTTATCCTCACACCAACTCTTTGTGGGTAGGGGGGAGGGGAGTACTTTGAGATGGATGTGAGGGTGCTTACAGATGAATATGGATCTGTTTTGAGAAGGTTGCTCATCACTGTATAGCACTGGAAGGTAAGAAAAGCAGGTGTTCAGTCACACCTGCACACTACTAAGCACTTGGAATAGATGTGGCCGTGTTACCTGGGGTTCTTTCAACCCAAAGCTCTTGGTAATATTTGCTCTGTGCAAGGTGGTGTCAGGAAATAAATCAGGGGAGACATGGCCTTCCGACCGATAGATGACTGGCACAAACAGGACAGCACAAGAGTGCTTTCACTTAAAGCTAAACTTTACTTAGTCTCAGCACTTACGCACTTCCACAACAGGTTAGTAAAACACCCCCAACCCTCGATAATTGTCGAAGCTGAGTGTGGCTCTCGAGTGGCACAGTGGCAGCCCGTCTGCCAGTGGGGACACAAGATACATCCAGAGGGAGTCCAGTCCTGAAGATTCCCCCTACCTCAAACTTTTCCCTCTTATTTATACATTAGTAATAGAATGACATGTCCCGTAAAGAAAACTTGTTAAGCAAGCAGTTCCAATGAGCAAGCAAGAGGCTTCCTTGATTATTGATTAACCAGGTGTGGGTTTTTCCCAGAGTTCGCAGCCTTGAGACTCTGTTAGACACATTCCTGAGGGCACATCCTGATCTTCTAAAATGCATGTATCAACAACTTCAACGCAATTCTTATCAGGAAGGACGCGGGGTCAAGCTGCCCTTTCTGTGGCATCCAAAACCCCCTCCCCTCCTGCCTTGGTCATGCTGAGGCTGGGACATGGCCAATTTACAGCCTGCTTACTTGGCTACTTTTAGCAATGAGCAATAGTGGTTTCAGGCACTTTACTGGTTTGCCAAAATCTCCCCATACAGTGGTGTACCCAGATCTGAGTTTGAGCGTGGGAGAATTGTGGAATTCCATCCCAGAGATGTAAGGGCATGAGGCCTGACATCTGAGGGTCTGGATTCAGAGACAGACAGAGGATAGACGTGCATGCTGCCCTCTAACTCTGAAATACATACATATTCCTATTTTAGAGATGAGAACTGAGGCACAGAGCAGCAAAGTGCCTAGCCCAGGGTCACACAGGAACCCTGTGGTGGAGCAGACACGTGAATCTGGAACTTCCAAATCCTAGGTTACTGTCCTAACCACTAAACCATCTTCTCTCTTTAAACAAAAATATTCCCGAGTGTGTTTCGGATAGCTGCCATTCAAGTGTATCACTTGGCACTTGAAAATGATACTCAGTGTTTTGTGCTATGCATGCAACATCTTGTATGGCTGGAACTGCCAGAAATCACAGGGAATTCAGAAGGAACCATGATCTCTGATGTATTTCTCTGGCATTACATCAGGTTCTCCTCACTGCCATTGTAGAGCATAAATAAGTCCTTTGGATATCTCAACCAAGTGGCTTTGGTATTCAGTAGCCTGACTGGGCCACCCAGCACAACTGCTGCTGCAGCACCTTCTGACGAACTGGCAGCCTCACAGAAAAAGTGCAGTCACTGGCAATACCTACCCTGCAGTTCCAGATAACCTCTCTAAGAACTGCTTTTCATGTCAGGAACTGGGCTATCTCACCAGAAACTGTCTGGAGCTACAGTCAGGAACCAAGAGCAGACATTGAAGGAGCTGAGAGGATCAGCAAGATCAGAATAGAAATGGAGGCCACATTTCAACTATGTGCTCATCACCACAATCAGGAAACTTCTAGGAGCCAACATTTGGAGCATACAGTTGGCCAACAACGCAGCTCAAATTTGTATGGCATGAATAGTGTAACCCAGTATAGATGTGTGTGCACCATCAGTGGGGAAAATGATCAACTGTTTGGTGGACTCATGGGCATCCATCTTCTAGATCTAGGAATAGTTTATTCTTAATGATATACCACAGTTCTTGTTCAGGCTGTGAGCCAAAGATGTAAATAGACTGATGGTTAAAAAAAAAAAAAAAAAGATACCAACCTCCTTATTGTCTCCTTAGTTTAATGGCACTTCCTTCCCAACACAGGATGATATTGGACATGAGCGATAGCCTGGAAATCAGGAATACCTGCAACTACAGAGCTTGGTGAGAGTTTTTTACACCAGTAGACATGAGACTGGAATTGATCTAGAATTCCCTTGATGTGTTTAGATGGAAGGGTGATCTCCCTCAGCTGTACTGGCCTCACTGAGCACTTCCTTGAGCTCACAAATGGCAACTCATTGGCCACACCCATAATCACCTACAAAAGGAGGTGGGCAACAAGCAGGTCACAGAGCTACTCACGACTGTCCCAAAATGCTCATCCATGGTATCATTTATCAGGGTCCAAGCATACAGGCAGTCTCAGTAGTGACTGTACAGAAGCATTGTTCCTGGGGTTTCAGGAATGGAATGATGTGAACAAAACAGGAAGTTAGGAGAGAAGGCTAACTAGTGAGAGAATTGGTTAGGTTTATATGTCGGTAAACTAATATAAGTAAGTTAAATTAAACTTCATTTGATTAGCAGAGAATCCTGTGGCACCTTATAGACTAACAGACATTTTGGAGCAAGAGCTTTCGTGGGTGAATACCCACTTTGTCAGTGCATCTGATGAAGTAGGTATTCACCCACGAAAGCTCATGCTCCAAAACGTCTGTTAGTCTATAAGGTGGCACAGGATTCTCTGCTGCTTTTACAGATCCAGACTAACACGGCTACCCCTCTGATACTTCATTTGATTAATCATCAGATTAATCCTACAATACTGTAATATACAGAAGAAGCACTATATGCATAAAGCTATAGAAAAGCATACTACCTGTATTAGCCTGCACCACTTCAGTTATAAGAAAAGCTTGCCATCTTGTGGAAAATATAGAACTTCAAACCTGTCCATCACTTACATTTAAGCTTGCAAGAATTCGATTTTTACTGGTAAACCCCATTTTCACCAGACACACACAAACCAAAGAAAAAATATTTCCATGGACTATAATTGAAATTTACAGATAGCCAAAGTAAGAAAAATGCTACTTTCAAAGTTTATTTAGGAATATTTACTTAATATATTTTGATATGTGATGTTGACAATTTCAGTTTTAAGGTTATAAAGCTTTAACTTTTTTAATCTTTGTGTCTACTGTCATTAAATATTTATTTCCCTCCCTCAATTTTCCACAGCCATGAAAATTTAAATAAATAAAAACTGAAAAAAATGCTTTAAAATAAATATTGGTATTTAGGTGGATGAGATAATATTTTTTATTGGACCAACTTCTGTTGGTGAGAGAGAGAAGCTTTCAAGACACATAAAGCTCTTCTTCAGATGTGGGAAACTGTGATATTGAGAGTACCTTTCCCGGACCTGAAGAAGAGCTCCGTCTGGCTTGAAAGCCTGTCTCTCTCACCAATAGAAGTTAGTCCAATAAAAGACATTACCTCACCCACCTTGTCTCTAATATCCTGGGACCAGAATGGCTACAACTGCATACATTGATATTATTTATCAAGAATATAAAAAAGTAAAAATCAAATTCTGCCAATCCTACATACATTAGTTGATGAGTTTACTCCAGGTGAACATTTAATTATGTTACACAAAAACTTGTTGCCAGTCATTGCTGTGGGCATCGAGCAGTATTAAATCTTCCCAAGATTTCCCCCCCCTTTTGCTTTAACTCTCACAAAGTGTAGGAAATTAAGGGTAGGATATAGGATGTTGCCAGGATGCCTCTAACAGCAGGAAGGATGTTCAAATTTCCATCCTGTACAAATTTCAGGTGGAATGTTCAGAACCCTACATTCTAAAGGGGAAGAAGCCACAATGAATACTGAAGGAGCAAATCTTTCAATCAAGGAGATATCCCAGAAGATACTAAGAGAAGAATCTGAGATGGACTTCCTATACTTCTTACATTAGATTAGAGTGGACTAACTGGAACTCAACCAGAAGCTTTAGAATTGAAAACTCAAGGACTTCTCTGTGAAGAAGGGTAGATCCTCAGCTGGTGGACTCTTAACATTTTGGGAGCTGGCTGAAAAATTTGTCTAGGTGGAAAAGAAGAAAGAGAATGGAAAAATAAAATGAGAAACTCTGGAATATTTTTAAGAGAACTTTTAGCACCATGACCTCACAGTCAGATCTCTGCAACACTTGGAAGAGAACCTTGTTGACAAGATTTTATGTCCAGAAGAATCTGGTGACATTAACAGCACAACATGGAAATAAGGCAATAGAGGGAAATTGTCTGGGTCAGAGATTTTTTTTTTTACAGCTAATGCTCAGATTATTCTTATAGAGTTTGAAAACATAACATATCCTTTTGAACACTTCAAACAGAGATTTGGAAGCACATGTTGCAGGGATGCTGCAGTTTGGGAATTCTAATGCCAGAAACCTTATGAGGCCTGGACTATGAGATTTAGTAGGACTTTTGTTTGTTTGTTTGTTTAATTTAGAGGGAAAAATACAAGGAAGTCATCCTTGTATAATAGGCATTCTTGACCCCTTGGGGCTGTGGGAAGACACACAAAATGGAGCATCCTTCAGACTGCTTTCACTTTTACCAGGGACCAGCCTGGTCCCCAGCTGGTTCTAAGATCCAGGTTTGTAAAGGTGGCTCAAAGGCACCTCTCATCCTTCCACCTTCTGGATCTGAGCACTATTTAGCTGGGCCAGTGACTATGGTCCTTGATTACTAAAATATAAGGCTAGCAAATGGTTTACACAGCAGGGTTCCCAACCCACAGCAAGCAAGTTACCCTCTTAAAAGGTTCATAGGAAGAAGCATCAGATGTGTGTTATTGGTAGCATGGTTATTAAAATGACATGCAACACAATACAAAATTCCACTGGCTTGGAGAAAAAAGGAAAACCAAGGTTAGAGTGAAAAGTATAACCACAGTGTCATAAACAGATAGTAAGAGTTAATAGAACAGAAGTACTTTATATCTCTTTTGACTGTATAGGGTTAACAAGTTCAGTAAGCCTGGCTGTCACCTGACCGGAGGACCAATCAGGGGACAGGATACTTTCAAATCTTGAGGAGGGAAGTTTCTGTGTGTGCTGGGCTGTATAAGATTTGGTTGTTATTCTCTCTGGGTTCTGAGAGTGACCAAGACGGCAACCAGGTTTCTTCCATCTCTCTGATACAGGCTCTTATAAGTTTAAAATAGTAAGTACAGTAGATAGGCGAGTTAGGCTATGTTTGTTTTCTTATTTGCAATGTGCATTAACTGGAAGGAGTTCAATTGTTGTAATTGGCTAAAGAGTTCAACTTTGTATTTTGCTGAAGAGGATTTAATTTGTACTTGTAATACTTAGGCTGGGAGGGATTCCAGTGTTCTATGCTGAAATCCCGTGTACCTTAATCCATCTTAAATTTACAAAGATAATTTTTACTGTTTTTCTCTCTTTAATTAAAAGCTTTTCTTGTTTAAGAACCTGATTGTATTTTTTATTCTGGTGAGACCCCAGGGGACTGGGTCTAGATCCACCAGGGAATTGGTGGGGAGAAAGGAGGGAAGGGGGAGAGAGAGGTTTATTTTCTCTCTGTGTTAGGATTACTTTCTCTCTCAGGGAGAGTCTGGGAAGGGGAGAGAGGAAGGTGAATTTTCCTCTCTGTTTTGTGATTCAAGGAGTTTGAATCACAGTAATCTTCCAAGGTAACCCAGGGAGGGGAAGTCTGGGAGAGGCAACGGTGGGGGAAAGGGTTTACTTTCCTTGTAATAAGATCTAGAGGATCTGTGTCTTGGGGTTCCCCTGGCAAGGTTTTTGGGGGACCAGAGTGTACCAGGCACTGGAATTCCTGGTTGGTGGCAGCTCTACAAGTACTAAGCTGGTAATTGAGCTTAGAGGAATTCATGCTGGTACCCCATCTTTTGGACGCTAAGGTTCAGAGTGGGGAATTGTACCATGATACACAGAAATCACATTTGGGGCACACATGCTTTAAATTGAAAATATGGCTAAGTGGTAGAAGGCAGTGGAAGGAAAAAGGATATTAGAAAGAAAGTGTGTAGGAAGTTTTAACAACCACCCAAAGAAGGAAAGCAGAAAATCTATCTCTTCAGCTGCTTGGAACCCTTGAAGAAAACTTTCTGTTTCTGAGGACAATACCTGAACCTCCTGCACCCTCGAATGAGAATATCAAGCCCTACTAATAATTGAGGTAGGAGATGGGCAAGGAATGGAAAAAGGTTTTAATAACTTGGATGAATAAAAAATGATGGATTTTACAGATGTTGCAGAAGAAGAATTGGCCAAATCTGGCAAAAGTTTGGATATGGGAAGAGAAATAGAGAGGAGTCAAAAACACCACCGTTTGTGATAATGCACCTTTTTTTTTGGCATACAAAAATCTATTAAATAAATATATGCTGATCACATGAGGCTTCTGCTGAGCTCCATTTGTGAGGGCTCTGCTATTGCAGTTTTCTCCATCAGTAGGACCAACACCACTGAAGTCAATGGGAATAGTATAGGTTTAAATGAGGCCAATACTGATTTTACAATGTTGCATAATAAGATCACTACTGATGCTTTAAAATTGTCAAAGTTGTTTTTGATGGAAAATTGGGGTTTTGATCAAAGCAGTTGTTTTGATAAAAAAAAATCTGCTTCCTGAAGGCATTTCATTTTTTTATTAAAAAATAAGAACAATCTGAATGCACAAAACAAAAAAAGTGGCCAAAAATCAAAATAATTCAGCCACAAATCCAAATATTTCAATTATGAAATGCTACTGTGGTGCCTCATGGGAGTTACTGTTTGGGTGGTCATTCTCCTGTGAGCTCTTCTGCTGGACTTCATCTCTTTAGAGGCATCATGACCAACTTACTGTCATGATGCACTGCCTCCCGGCCGGAAGAGGGAGACCATAGTGCATCATGGGAAATGTAGTCTGACCAGGAAGCCCATAGAGAAGAATGGTTGTACGAGGGACCCAACCTACAACTTCCATGAGGCACCTTGGCAGCATTTCTGAATCCTAATATTTTTTGTTTTTTTGACTGAAATATTTAGGTTTTTGAGTTTTGGAATCAAACTTAAAATGTTGATCAAAAATATAGACTCATTTTTGGTGTGAAATCCCTCTCCTATTTTTTCCGATCGGTTCTAAAGATGACATTGATCAGGGCTAGATTTTCAGAATTGCGTCAGGCTCCTTGAGAGTTGGGTTTCCTCTTAGCTGCTTTTGAAAATTCCACTCCTGAATCTGGCATAACTAAAGGAGGCTCAGGATGGGATGCTTAGCCAATTTTAAACTGTCACTGTTCTATTATAAAGCACTGTAGAACCCAGTATCTTCAATAAATAAAAATAACATCCCAGAATATGACTAACTAAAATTTCCTCCCTGGTGGTTTTAAACTTTCCAAAAATACACCCCAAGTCTCAGCCAGTCAATGGTCATTTTCTTTTCCTTCCCTGCTTTAGTCCCCAGTTAGAACAGTGCATTGCAACACTCAGGCCCTGATCCTCAATGATATTAAGGTGCCTAACTCCCACTGAAATCAATGGGAATTAGGTGCCTAAATATCTTTGAGAATGTGGGTCTCAGTGGCCATGTGCAGCACAGCAGGGACAGAGGGCTCTGTGGAGTAAGAGGTGCTATATTTACTATTTCTCCCATTGATGTGATCCACTAAATAACCACTCCGTAGGCTAGGTCTTCTGCCCCTGTAAATGATTTACACCAGCTAAAGAGCTGACCCATATTTATTCCACATTGTTCAAATCTGGTAACAGCTATTCTGCTGTCCCCTTTCCTGGCATCCACCGCGCAGGTAGAGATGGATCCAAACCACAAAATTTGGATCTAGATCTGAACTTCCGTGAAGTTTGGGGTGGCAACTAGATATGCAGTTTTACTTTGGGTTTTTGTCCACTCACAAGGCTGGTACCTGTAGAAATAAAGTTTTTTAAAAACTGAAAATACGTCCTAAGTTTCAAACAAGCCCATATTAAGCATTTTTCGTTAAACAATCTTATTCATGTAGTCTGGAATTTCAGAGCAGGTTAGGCACCCGACTCCTATTTGCTTTCAGTTGGATTTGGGTGCCCAACTCCTTAGGTTCCTTTGAAAATGCCAGACGTAAGATTTAAAATTAAAACCCCTTGTTCTAGGAAAGGTCATCTCAGCTTCCTGTTCTGTCCCTCAGCACATCCCTTCTATGGTGTCCAGTGACAAGCATCACTAGCTGACTAGTCTGGTTAAAGAAACACACTGCCTGGTTCCCTTGCTGCTGCCATTGCATACACCACGTTCCTTCCGACCTCCCTTTCCCCCTGTGTAGAGAAGCATGGTGAAGTGCGGGCAGAGCGAATATGTTAACTTCATCCAAGATGTGTGCTGTGGGGAGATTTCAATTAGGTATCCAGGCATTCAGTAAAGTAGCACTAATAAGGGCTCTAGGCCAGCAGGAGCCCAAGAGAATTGCTAGCAGGTAAAAGGAAGAAGTAAGTGTGTGGCTGGGGGTCCCCGGAGGCCTCAGATCAGAATTCAGAGACCCTGGCTGGTAAAATATAGGAGTTTTGTTTTTCTCAGAAAGAGAAAGTAGGTGACCTTGTTTCAATTCGCAAAAGTTTTCACAATCCATGGTAAATGTTCTCCCAGCCACCGTACTGATAATGAGATCTCTTTTCTGCGTTAGACGAAGGGGTGATCCACACTGTGCTCTTTCTGTGCCTGGCTTTTCAGAGGCAACAATTAAATGTGAACTCTCCACTTCCTTTCCAAGATGGCACATTGTACATTGTATACAGTGTGTAATATCCAGATTCAGTTTTACCCTTGTCACAAACAGATAGTAGGAGTTAATAGAACAGAAGTACTTTATATCTCTTTTGACTGTAAAGGGTTAACAAGTTCAGTAAGCCTGGCTGTCACCTGACCAGAGGACCAATCGTACCACCAGAATTCCAGTGCCTGGTACACTCTGGTCCCCAAAAACCTTGCCAGGGGACCCCAAGACCCAGATCTTCTGGATCTTAACACAAGGAAAGTAAACCCTTTCCCCACCATTGCCTCTCCCAGGCTCCCCTCCCTGGGTTACCCTGGAAGATACTGTGATTCAAACTCCTTGAATCACAAAACAGATAGAAAAATTCACCTCTCCCCTCTTCCTCTCCCCCTCCCAGACTCCCTGAGAGAGAAAGTAATCTAACACAGAGAAAAAATTAACCTCTCTCTCCCCCTTCCCTCCTTTCTCCCCACCAATTCCCTGGTGGAGTCTATAGCTGAAAACCCTGTACCTAATCCATCTTAAATTTACAAAGATAATTTTTACTGTTTTTCTCTCTTTAATTAAAAGCTTTTCTTGTTTAAGAACCTGATTGTTTTTTTTTTATTCTGGTGAGACCCCAGGGACTGGGGTCTGGATTCACCAGGGAATTGGTGGGGAGAAAGGAGGGAAGGGGGAGAGAGAGGTTAATTTCTCTCTGTGTTAGGATTACTTTCTCTCTCAGGGAGAGTCTGGGAGGGGGAGAGAGAAGGAGGGAGGAAGGTGAATTTTCCTCTCTGTTTTGTGATTCAAGGAGTTTGAATCACAGTATCTTCCAGGGTAACCCAGGGAGGGGAAGCCTGGGAGAGGCAATGGTGGGGAAAGGGTTTACTTTCCTTGTGTTAAGATCCAGAGGATCTGGGTCTTGGGGTGGTGGGTGGCAGCGCTACAAGTACTAAGCTGGTAATTGAGCTTAGAGGAATTCATGCTGGTACCCCATCTTTTGGACGCTAAGGTTCAGGGTGGGGAATTATACCATGACAACCCTACATTGCAGACAAGAAAAAATACTTTCATACTGCTGATGGCTGAAATTAATTCACTTCTGTGAAGACAGCCAGCAAAAGACCTGTGCACTCTTGAGGGCAAAGTGTGGCCTTGTGCTGAGCCTCTGCACTAGGGTGCAATTCATCTGATGTATGCGTACTCCATGGGGATACCTGTAGTGTGGCCATGTGTCCAAGAAAAAAAACCTCTGTAACTCAGTGCTGTTGTTTGCCTTTGTTCCCCCATCCCTTATCTTTTATGTACTGCTGCTTACTATATTTACTTCTCATTCCCCCTACTGAGTAGTGCAAGCAGGAGAAAGTAGGGTATTTTTACCCTGCTGCCAAAGTCCTCACTTCCTGTTTATACTTTCTATTCCTGGCTTCAAGTCCTACCTTTATGCATTGCTGCTTTGGTCTACATCCTCTGCTTTCTTCCCTGAGAATTTTCTATTTTAATGTTGTCTCTGTCCCCTCCATTTTCCAGATCTCCTTTGTCTTTCCACAATACTCTCTTCCCACCAGAGCCTGAAAACACACCTGAATGTCCTCATCTCACTGAGCTTGTGGACTATGAACTGGCATTTATGCTGCTGCTGCTGCCGCTGTGTTTCAGCTACAGCTCTCCTCTCAAATGTAGTTTAATTCTGTTCCTCCTTTGCTGATCACCTGAGAATCAGCCAGTGCACAACAGTTATGGAGGTGCAACTGAAGGAACTTTGGGAGTCATTGGTCTGTCAAGAACATGCTGGAAAATACTGAAAATTGAGGACATAGACAGGAAGCCCCCAGTGACCAGACAAATTGACAGAAGTACTGACCGAGAATTTCCCCTTAAAACCAGAGCAATCCTATTAAACCAATACTTATCCTAGCCTTCTTTCGTTCATTACTCCCCCTTGGCTGCATCACTGACAAGTAATGAAGTCAGTCAATTTATGAACATAAATGTGATCAGATGTGCATTCAGAACTCTGTACTCAGATAAATATACATCTGTAGCTAACAGGTACAGCAAAAAATCCCATTGCTAACAAATGAAAACAGTAGAGATGGGCTTTAATCGCAATATCCACATCCAGATCAGGATCTGGACCTTCCTAAACTTTGTTACCAAACCTACAAAAATAAACGATATTTAAACTGTTATAAACTTCACCGGTCTGAGTAAGGACTATAGGATTTGGCCCCAGCAAGTCTGGTGACTCAAGAAATCTTGGCCAATTGCTCACCTTTTGGCTAAATGGTCTCCCTAGAGGAAGAACCTAACTTCAGATTCTTCAAAATGGGATTCTGATGGAGACTCTGGGACTTGGAAAATTCTACCACTTCAGTACAACCCAAATTAATTGATTAGATAAGTGTTCACTGCTAATTTGTAAATCTCCTACTGACATGTTTATATCATTAAAACATGTAAGATTAACACTTAAATCATGCAGAAAAAATAGATACTATTGATTTGGGAATTACCATATATACTCGTTCATAAGCCAAATTTTTTTAGTAAAAAAGGGAAGCACCAGATATGGGGGTCAGCTTATGAACGGGTATAGAGAGGGAGAGGTGGGACAGAGTCCCTCCCCACAACAAAGGGGGCAAGGAGAGGCAGCACAGCCAGTAGAGCCAGAAGGGATGATGCAGGGCCAGAGTCTCTCTGCTTCTGGCCACACTGCTCTCCCTCAAGCCATTGAAGCAGCTGCAGCTCTGAGGCTGGCAGGCTGCAGCCATGCCGCTTGGCCCCACCCCCCAGAGCAGGCTGTGGTCGTGCCTCCTGGGCCCTGGAGCAAGGTGCGGCCATGCTGTCCAGCCCACTGGAACATGCTGCAGCCATGCTGCCTGGTCTGGCCTGCCAGAGCAGGCTGCAACCATGCTGCCCAGCCTGCCGGAGCAGCTCCAGGTAGGCCAGAGACATCCTCCCCTGGCCCTCCCCAGATAAGGTGGGAAGGGATGGGATGGGGAGAGTGTGGGGGTCCCAGACTAGGGGTGGGGTCATATGGGGGGTAGTCACAGGGGTTACTCCCTTGACTCCCAGCTTCATCCCCCCCCAAAATTTCCTCACCAGTTGCTGTCTCAGCCCATCAGGGCAAGCAGCTGGCATGCCGGGACACTTTGTTTTCTTAGGTTTACCTCTGTGCCTGCGGATGCTCAAGGTATACAAACCATCTCGGCCCACCAGCGCTTATCCTGATGGCTTGGGAGCCAAAGTTTGCCGACCCCTGAATTATAGGGTCGTCTTATGAATGGGTTATAAACAATTTCCATTTTTACTTATCCATCTTGGGGGTGTTGGATTATAAACGAACCAGCTTATGATAGAGCAGGCAATGGCAGCCTTTCAGAGGTGGTATGCCTAGTCTTCATTTATTCACTCTAATTTAAGGTTTTGCGTGCCAGTAATACATTTTAACCATTTTAGAAGGTCTCTTTCTATATCTATAATATGTAGCTAAACTATTGTTGTATGTAAAGTAAATAAAGTTTTTAAAATGTTTAAGAAACTTCATTTAAAATTAAATTAAAATGCAGAGTCCCCCGGATCCTGGCCAGGATCCAGGCAGTGTGAGTGCCGCTGAAAATCAGCTTGTGTGCTGCCTTCGGCACATGTGCCATAGGTTGCCTACCCCTGTGATAGAGTATATATGGTAATTGTCTTGGGTCTCGCTTTAGTCAATAATACATTGTTAATCATTCAGCAAAATAATGTTCAGATCAATGATAAAATTGTCATTATCATCTCAAGCCTTGATCCTCACATGTGACATTACACTCTTGAGTAGAACGACTAAGTCTGTTGGACTATTCATGAGCTTGAAGTTCCATCTATGTTTCAGTCATTGCTGGATCAGGGGAGTAGACCTTGTGTGTATTAGTAAAGTTGTAACAGTTTAAATCTGTTTGAAATCAATCTAATTAAACTCATGCAACCCTCCTAAAACGGACACTCTTAAATCTGTTTAACCCACTCTCAAATCAGTTTGGTTTGCATCAGTAAATCACTAAATTAAGATAAAGAGTATTAAGCAAGGGTTAAACCAACTTAAGAGTGTCTTCATTAAAGGTTTTGCACCATTTTAACTAGATGAATTTGAAACTGATTTAATTAAAACAGTGCAGCTTTCCTCAACGAGGAAGGCTTTAGTCTCTCTTCATAATTTGTGATCTAGTAGCATTATGTCAACACATTGAAAAAACAGAACAACTGAAAATAGACAACCTTTTGGTTTGTAATTTTCTCAATATTTATATCAGTTAAATAAGGGCAGGATCCTGTAAATCTTATTGGTGTGAATAGCTCTGAGTTAATTTAGGACTGTTCACATGAATGAATAGAGCATGCTTATATAAGTAATGGATTGCAGGACAGGCTCCTTAAATTGTGTAACTTGTCTTAAAATGTTTAAGAATTAGTTTTAGGATAGATGAAGAAGCATATTCTCATTTAGCATATTTGTTAATAACAATTCACAATTTTTTACAGTCAAATATTTGTCTGGGTTTCCAGCTGGAAATGATGGTACGATTACATCGTTAGTATTTTAAAAGAAAAAATATCTTGTTTGTTAATTTTGTATTCCCAACAAAGAGAGACTGGATTTTAAAATCTAACCACAGTGCTGATCTAAATGTTTGAGAGATCATAAAATTTGTTTTCTTTTCAGGTATAATGCTTTCTACAACTCACTATAGACTATATATGCATTTAGCATATTTGCTGAACTTAAACTAATAAATGAAACATACTTGTTGCAAAGTACTGCCTCAAGACAGACTGGAATGGAGTAAAAGGACTCAAAGAACCAATCTCAGATAGATGAGACTAAGGCTAGAAGAAGATATAGGAAAGTCTTATAACCCAGTGTAAGATAACTTCATCTCACTGACCAATTCACATACAATATTCGTAAAATTATTACATTTCCGTAGTCTCGGGTTATTACATAGCAGCTCCGTGTCTGTCACTGTAAGAACAACTACATATATTTTAATCCATCATTTCTCAAACTGTGGGTCAGGGGCCCATTTGAATGGGGTCACCCAAGCAGGATTAGATTTGCTGGGACCCAGGGCTGATGCTGAAGCCCAAGCTCCACCCCCACCTGAGGTAGTGAGGCTCAGACTGTGGTCCCCTCTCCCCTGTACCCGGGGTGGCAGGGCTCGGATTCCGCTCCCCACCCCTTTCACCTCAGGGTCATGTAGCAACTTTGTGGTCAGAAGGCGTTCTCAGTACAATGAGTTGAGACCCCCTGTTCCAATCAATAGATTACTCCTGTACATTGTATAAAACTGTTATCTCATTGGGGTCTGACTCTGAAAAGTGCTCTGTTGAAGTATCAAGTTGTTTTGCTTATACTACTCAAGAAGCCCCACCCTACACTTACATGAACTCTGATCTTGGGGGACCATCTGCATGTGAAAAGATAGTTCAGCCTCCATGTTGATTAAATACAGAGGATTTCCCAGATGACTGTCAATCAGAGGGATATTTATGGTTCTGAGTTTGTTTTATAACTTGCAAAAAATAATCAGACCTTTAAAAGTCCCCGTGTTCTTCCTATCCCTCTTGCTCTCATGAAAACACATTCTGATTTTTTCTGCTGACGTAGCACAAATCAATTTACATGCAGCAACTACCTTTTGTTTCTTTTGGGCTTATTTAATGTTTTAGCTAAACCAGTCTGTTTACGTTCCTGGTCAAGTCTAATTCCCGCATATTTTAAACTGACTTTTCATGCACTGACCTCTCACAAGGGCTTGTCTTTATCACAACAATTCGCTCAGATTAGTACACTCTAGTTACTCCAGTCAAGCTTCCTAGCTCAAGTGAGAGTGACTGCTCTGCAGAGGCAGATTAAGATTTATAGGGGTCCTGGGCACAAAAAACATTTGGGCACCAGAACCAGGGAGGGGGCCATGCTCTCCCACTTTTTAACATGGACATAGTAGCCTTGGGCAGGTGCGGAGCATGGGAGTAGTTTGGGGGGAGTAGAGGTGCATTGCCCCCTGAAACTCCAAGCCCTGGGCCACAGGAGGAGCAGTGCTGCATGTGGTTGCTGCCTTGGACACAAGGGGCAGCAGGGGCAGTCTATCACCGAAAGCAGGAGGAACTTTGTGGGAGCAGCCTGGCAGCAGGAGCCAGATGCAGGCACTGAGTGAGCCTGGTTGGAGTGTGGTGGCCACTGAGACTGGGCCAGTAGCTGTGGGAGCTGTGCTGGAGGAGCTCTTCCTGCCTGACTTCTTACTGCCTGTGACCTTCCTGGGGTTCTCCACTGCCTCCCAGCCAGAGCAGGGCCTCCTCTCCCCGCAAAGTGTGTCTGGAGACGGGGAGAGGGCAGGAGGCTGGTCTGGATCCCATCAGCATTGGGTGGGGACTTGGGCTGGGGGCTGTTCTTGGGCATCCCAGCCCCTGCCCAGGGCAGATGGAGGGTCTGAGGCTCCCCAGAGTGGCCTGGGCTCCCTGGGTGGCTCTTACCACTCTCTGGTTCCAGCTTCTGGCCTGGCCAGGGGGCTAGGCCCCCGGGAGAAGAGGAGGAGCAGAGGGCAAGACCACAGCTCCAATGCCAGTGCAACCCCACTTTTACCCAGTTTCCAGTGCTCCTGCAGGGGCTCCCAAATTGGCCAGGCCCCATGGTCCTGTGTGTTTATCTGCCACAGCTGCCCTGCAAAACAACACTGCAGCTGCACAGTGTGATTTTATTAGCCGTTGTTGGGTTGTTACTGAGCATGTCTATGCTGCTAAAAAATTGTTCTTAACTTGGGTTAGCTGACGTGCATTAGCTAACTCTGGTTAAAGTAGAAGTAAAGACATAGCAAACTGACTTTTATCTTGTGTTAGCAGCTCAACTGCAACCCCTGGCTCTCGTGTAGTCTTTAACTTGAGGTGCTCACCTGAGTTAAAAGCCACGGTGCCATGTCTTTACTGCTATTTTAATCCAAATTGGCTAATACTGGTCAGCTACATTGAGTTAAAACACGTCTCTTTTTGTGATTTAAACATATCCTCAAGCTGCTGCACCCCCAACTCTAGTGTCAGCAGTGCTCCAGCTTCAACTTGCCCATCCTCGATGGGTGAGCTAGTTTGAGCTGAAAGAACGCCTTAACTTGAGCTAATAATTTTTGAGTATGGACAGGAGTGAGGTTAGGGACAAAACTCGAATTATAACTCAAGCTAACAATGCAGTGAAGACAAGCCATCAGTCAAACATCATGGAAGCTTTCCCACCAGCCCCTTCTTCAGAACAGGCACTTTGTATGGTGTTCACCACAACTTGGCCTTAATCTTGGTTGGAACCTCTAGGGGCTACAATAATGCAAATCATATATTACTTGTTTAAGTCCTGGAGGGAACAGAACTTCAAGGTCTGAGCCTAAGTCAGACCTGCTAAGGTAAGCATAGTTAGTACTAGAAAACTGCAGCCAAGAACATGGCCTCAGAGTGGGAGAATCACATGATGTCATCCTGAGACAGACGATGACCAGGCAGAACCTCTTTGTGTCTCAATTCCTCCTTGTCTAGAATAGGGATAATGAAACTGCAGTGTATAGGAACTGGATAATAACCCACTAAATAGTTTGTGAGCCTTCTAGTGGGCCTCACTGTCTTCCTTACAGAAGCCACCAGAACCTAACAGAGCAGGACTGTATGTATGTGGCTGGGCTGTGTATGATTGTATATACAGGAGTTACTAAAAATGGCTGTTTGGACTCAGCTGTGTCTATGTGGTTTCCTTGTATTCTAAATGTTGTGTAAACAGCAAAGACAACACATACTCATCTTTGTAAAGCATTTTCAGATCTACAATATATGTAAGCCCTATGGCCTGGAACCCTAGAGAATAGGTAGCTCAGTATTGATACCTATTGGTGAAATGGATGGCAAGGGGTTAGACTAGATGACCCTTGCGGTCCCTACTAACCCTATGGTCCTATGATTCTAAGAGCAGCCCAGAGATGCTTGGGAACTCCGGTCAGTCAGGGGCTCCATTCTTGGCGAACAAAGGGAAATGGCTGAATGGGACCAGCCTCATTTGCATTTCAGTTATGTGTCAGTTTGGGGCATTTTGGTTAAAATATAGTTAAGTCTTGCATTTCGGGGCAATGTAATGCTATTATCTCTGTTGTGGGAAATGAAAGGCAAGAGATCTGTACCTAATGTGCATGGGCTGAGGGGTCACTCTGATCAGATTACAGCGTGGTACAGATGGGTAAGGGAGATGAAGGAAAAGATTGGCTGGCTGTAATGATTCTGTTAAAGGTTTCTATGTGCACCATGGATCACTTTCTGAAGATTTAGTATAGAGGTAGCTTCAAGCCATCAGATGGTTTTGAGGTGGTAGGCTGAGCTGAGGTTGTTTCAAAGTAGGTGATGGTGCTCAAGTAGCTGGGGCTTGAGCTGTAGCTTATCTGAGGGACTCTGGTTTGGGCTCCTTGCTATCCAGCAATCAAAGCTGAAATCACTCCTGCTTTTAGTGGGGTAGAGACAGGCCTGCTCAAATTCTTGGACTCCACCAGCCCTGCACAGTGAAGGGTGAGTGGGGGAGTTGAGAAAGAGGGAAGTGACTAGAATGTGTTAGCCTCTCACGGATGCAAGAGGAAGACTGAGGTTGGGACTCCTGGAAAGATACCCGGGTTGGGGAGAGGGGTTTTTGTTAAATAGATACTATTAATTTATTTATTGCTGGCTTGCCCTAGTTTGGTCTGTTGTCCCTCCCCCAACCTGGGAACTCAGTGCTTGTGAATGGGGAGTATAGACACTCAAGGGTGCCCAGAGTGGTGTATATATTTCTCAGGTCCCTGGATAGGGACTCGGGCAGATGTTGTTTAAGTTTTCAGAAAGACCCCCTAGAAAATTGAACCTGGCCCTTTTGGCTGCCAAATATATCTGGATTACATAAGGATGCAAATGTTCTGCAAGTCCCTAGAATTGCTATAACTATACCAGCCTTGCAAATTGCTATAACTATACCACCATACAGAGCAGAATCAGCTCCATGTAATTATTTCACTTACTTATTAAAAGTGCTATATATGAGCTAGGTGGTATTATTATTAATTATTCCTACCTGAAAATATTTTCTTCTAAGCTTCCTTCCATTGTATTACTTTCAGGGGTGCCTGTGTAGTTGCAATAAAACAGTTCAGTTATCAAATGGACTATTCTTTCCCAGAGTGCTTAGTCAAGACAGAAAACATTACACTTTAGGAAGCCATTTACTAAGCCTATGGCTAAGGCCAGGCTGAGAGTTGGCAACCACTTTTGGGTGTTTATTTCTCTATGTACTGTCTCTTGGAAAATCAGTGATGATAGAAGGCATGAGTAGAATCAACATACTTTGTGCTATTAATCAGCATGTTGACATGTTAGCCCCTCTGATCCCAATGTTATGTAAATGATGAACCTAGCCAAAATTCCTCCGATGTTTAATGTTAGGGTACGATTTTATCCCATCTTCTGTGAATACCCGTTTCTACCACAGAGGGGTCACAAGACAATAGTCTATTTTCTGCTCACTGAATTTTTCCTCTATTATTCTTTTATCTAGCTTCATAAAAAGTAATTTTTAAAATCAGTTTACTGGACATCTAAAATGTGCAATCTGGGAGTGGTAATTGGCCTGAAAGGCAGACGGGGCTTAAAAAGAAAACTTGGAAATTTTTTTTTAAAAAAAGGGTGGGATTTGAAACTGAATTCTTCATTTTACCACATCAATTGTGAAACCAAAAGGCTTGAGGCAGCTGCTGCTTCCAATTAAAATACAAAATGAAGAAATACTTGAAGGGTCACCACACTGGTGCAATATGAAGAGTGATCTAACTGCCAGATGAAGACCCATTTTAGTTTCTTTGCTGCGCTTTGTGCATGTTTGTTCTAAATTTGTTGTGATGCTTGATTCAGGAAAGCTTGCTCGTAAGAGGCTTTATAAAGATCATCTTTGTTTTGGCACTTACATTTTGTAATAAAGGCGATAAGTTGATTTTTTTTTTACCAAGTGTTTTACTGGGTCCCACAACCATGTCTTCTTGAGGTTAGGATATGAGAAAGTGACACATGTTGTCATGATTTCAAAGCCCACAAAAAAGTGTGAATAAGAAAACATCGGTCATGGGGAAGCAGGAGTCTGGAACTTGAGGCCATGTGAGAACAGTCCAGAAAACCTATAGATAGTAGTCGTGCTTGAGCCACCCATCTGACCAAGTGCGATGTTGATGGGCTCTGGTGAATGCTGCCTCCAAGTCCAAAACCTATCTTCGATGGAAGGAAGGATAGTCCAGTGTGGAACGTTACAGGGTTAGGAGGAATGAAGTAAGAAACAGAAGGATCTTCAGTGGGGGAAGATGAGCTGCTTTGACCCAACAAAGTGACATTCCCTCTTGTTGTTACATATATTGTGCAGTTCAGAATATGTCACTATCCAGGACAGAGATGTCTTACTACCAACTTGGTACTTATACAGCCCCCATCGTCACTGAAGTATCCAACTGCCTCACTAGCACTAATGACTTTATCCTCCTAACACGTCTGTAAGGCAGGGCAGTTTTGCTATCCTCATTTTACAGCTGAGTGCAGAGGGGCAGATTAATCCTTGTGCTGATACAGGTGGTGATGCAGGGATAGGGGGACATGCCTCTTCCACACACGGTTCCAAGGCCTGGTGCAGCCTCAAGAAGCTTTAAATTTCATCCCTGTTTCATTGCCCCCTGCCCCCCCTGGGACTTGCAGGTGTGTGAATTGACTGAGGTGCAAGTTTGTCATGGCCATGGCCGTTTTGAAAACAGATTCACATCTTCTCTCCTCTTGCCCATCCCTACTCTACCTCTTTCCCACACTGGAATGCCTTCAGCACATTGCACAGAGGTCTTTAGTCTGCACTATGTCCCCATTCTGCCAGCCTAGCTGAACAGGCCTGGGCAGCTCAAGCAATATTTTTTACTTTTGTAACTGATGTGGCAAGCCCAGAGGTTGCCAGAGCTATGAACTGTCAAGCCCAAGGGGGTTAAGGCTCAGCCCTGGCACAAATTAAAGACTTGGCCTGGGGTAGCAAGGTACTGGATCCAAAGTGTTAATCAAATAGGCTCGTTTCCCCCTGGAGCTACTCAATTACCCCAAGGAGGCATGGAAGACAGGAAGACAGGTACCAAACTTTTATTCTCGGTCAGCTGAACGGGTGCTTCTTTCTTGGCTAGTGCCAAAGGAAGAAGACACACCTTACTGGCTCAGAACAGCCTTTATATACTAGGTTACAAACATTTCTACGTGCAGAACCTCTATTAGTTCATACATTTCTTGAATTCCTTTTACAGATAAGTATTGGATCTGTTTAGCATCTTTCTCCTAGGTATTTTGCCTACGTGCATCTAAGAAGAGTTACATACGTGCAAAGATTAACTGGGATGATACTGGGATGATAAGCAGAGGACTGCCATAAGCAAGGAGTTAACAAATTCCTTTTGCTCTAACAATCCCCCCTTAAAAGCGTTTCGAGAGCTTCAAACCCCCCAGTCCTCAGTTTTTATTGGCTGATACAGCGCCATCATTCGTTGATATACAATTTGATTAGCCATACGTTTAAATAGTGCCACTAAACAGGGAGCAAAGCAAGCTAGGGTTAATAGGGTTGCAATGAAAAATATAACAAAGAGGAAACCCCTTCGTAGCCAACCTATTTGTGGTAACCAGGAGGTAAACCAGTCTGTGTTCCACCCGCCCCATGTTTGGACCGGGACATGGGCTAACTTTCTCATTTCCTTTGTTAGCTGTTTTACCACCTTTCCATTATCATCTATTTGTAAGCAGCAATTGGACTCATTTAATTTTGCACAAACTCCTCCTTCCTCTGCCAGCAAATAATCGAGGACCATGTGGTGCTGATAAATTGCATTCCTCATTTGAGTTGATTGATCAGCCAAAAGGTCAAGGGCCGTGGCTGTCTGGTTAGTGACTATTTCCAAAACAGCCTGTAGCCTAATTATTCGATTTAGGTTATAAATGGGCTCCCTGGCCCCAGATAACAGCTCACTAGGGTTCCATGTGGCCGGTCCATAGTGTTCTATGATTCTTTCAGGAGGCCACTCCTGAGCTCCCCACTTTTGGGAGCTCCCGGCGGCCAAGGAGGAGTCCACAAACCGCTTTTCCCTAATTAGATCATCATATACTTTGATTCCCAATTTACTTCCCAGTATTTGGGGTAGTAGAAAGAACAGGGGCCTAATATACCCAACGTAACATACACCTGTCCAATTTGGAGGCAACCTTCTGTAAGCATATTGGCCACAAATCCAATAGTGACCTTTTAGGGCCCAAATCCCATTAGCAAAGGGACCATCCCAGGTCTCAGAATCCTCCACTGTCTCGTCAAAATACAAAGAATTACCGACTCGGAAAGGTGCCCCCATAACGGTTGGTTCACCATCGGAGTCACAGTATTGGCATTTCCATGCTCCGGCCCCTGCCTTCCAAATACAATTACAGCCTAATCTGGGCTTGTCGATGTTAGACCAAAAATACTTGAAGAAGGTCCGGGTTCCATTATGGTGCTGCCATGCCCATTGATGCCACCGTACCACATGATCCTTACTAGTGGTATTGTCCCGCTGGCAGCTTAGAAAGATAGCATCAAAGAACCCGTCTAATCCTACTGCCTTGCAACCTTCGCCCGTATGATGCTGGTAGGAACATCTCACCCAGCTATTATTAGTAAGTTTCACGTGGGTGTGGTTCCATCGCCCTTGGTATTTGGAACAATCATATGTGTTACAGTTGGAATCATAGCAATCATACCCTAGGGATAGAGTCCAATCACATTTGCTTTCCCCTAAATGTACTCCCTCCCGTCTTGTCCGGTTAAGGCAAAAGGTGCCTATTCCGGAAGAATAGAGTCGCCAGGGACTACTATCCTCGGTCCATATTCCCGTTCCATCGTGTACTATACTTAAGTTACTAACCCACCATTTGGGTTGCACTGGTTGGGCTACCCAGGGCCACTCGGTTAAATCTCCTGGACCTCCACATACCCAACACTTACTAAGATTAAAGGAACTTGCCACTGTTTCCCCTAATTGTAAAAACCTATTTTCCCAACCATAGCAGTAGTAGGGGTACATAAGCAGAAATATTATGGATAGCTTCATTATTTCCTTCTTTTAAACAGTCCTTTTAGTCCGTCCAGTTCTTGATACTCCCAGGTGGAGTCTTCGCCTGTGCCACCCTGGGCTTCCGGTGCCGGGGCGGACAGAGGGCTGGTGTCCTCTTCTGTTGACTTGATCACCTGGTTAGGGTCTAAAAACCGTTTTACCCGTGTATGGTGCGTCCACTTGTCGCTCCCAAGGATTTTAACTGCAGTCTGGCTGATGAGCGAGACAGTGTGCGGGCCGTCCCACCGTGGGGTGAGGGGGTCACGCTTCCACTTCTTGACAAGGACTTGGTCACCGATCTGGAACGGGTGTACAGGCTGATCCAAGGGAAGGGCCTGGAAAGGCGCCGCGTATCGATGCAGCTGTAACAAGACAGATTGCAACCCAGATACCTGCTTCCACAAGGAGTCCTTTCCCATTTCCCAGTTCACATCCTCCCGGTACCCCGGGACGAGTATTCGGGGAGGGAACCCAAAGACCAGTTCAAAGGGTGAAAGTTTGAGACCCTTACGTGGGGCCCTTCGAATGCGGGTAAGGGCGAGTGGTAAAGCATCAAGCCACTTCAAGTTAGATTCTGCACATATTTTAGTAAGAGTATCTTTGAGAGTCCTATTCATTCTCTCTACCTGACCCGAGCTTTGTGGCCTCCAGGGTGTATGCAATTTCCACTGTATACCCAGGGCCTGGGAAACCTGTTGAACCACCTTTGAGGTAAAGTGGCTTCCCTGATCAGACTCAATTACCTCGGGGAGATGGAAACGAGGAAGTATCTCATGTAACAAAGCCTTAGGGACAGCGCGGGCCTGACAGTGCCGGGTGGGGTAGCATTCTACCCATCCGGTGAGCTGATCAACAAACACAAGTAGGTATTTATAGCCCCTGCAAGGGGGCACCTCGGCGAAATCAACTTGCCGTCTTTGAAACAGAAAGGCAGCCCAGGGCCGTCCTCCCATTGGGGCAGGAGGGCCGCACCCCTTTTGGTTTGTTTGTTGACAGACCGGGCAATTATTAACAATTCGTTGGGCTTCCATGTGCATGCCCAGTCCCTTAAGAGATCGGGCGGCCAAATCAACCATTGCTCCCGACCCCATATGTCCGTCTTTATGTAACAGCCGGAGAATTTCCTGAAGCACTGGTCGAGGAACAAAGATCTCCCCCCCAGGTAATTTCCACCACCCAGAGGAAACCTGCCTGGCTCCTGCAGCCTGCGCGTGGCAGACTTCCTCATTTGTATACTGGGGAGGAGGGGTCCTTGCCTCTGTATCTTGAACCACCAGAAGCCAAGAGGCCCCGTCTTGGGCGGCCTCCTTTGCAGCCTGGTCAGCCAGCTGATTATATCTACGCTGCTCAGCCTCAGGGGCCTTTCCATGGGCGCGCACATGTATCACGGCAACTCGGAGGGGAAGCATCAGGGCCTCAAGAAGCGCTTTAATGAGGCTCCCGTGTGCAATCTTTTGGCCCGAAGCTGTAATGAATCCCCTTTCTCTCCACAGGGTCCCGTGAGCATGTACCACCATATAAGCATAACGACTGTCAGTATACAGATTAAGAGTTTTCCCGGTTCCCAATCGGAGAGCCTCTATAAGAGCTACCAGCTCTGCTGCTTGAGCAGACAGATTAGGGCTAAGTTTAAACTTGTGTACTCCTCTATCCTTAATCACTACTGCCGCTCCAGTAAACCGCTTGCCATTGACCACATAGCTAGACCCGTCAACATACCCTTCGAGATCGGGGTTGGGCCAGGGCAAATCCGAAAGGTCAGGGCGGGGTTTAGTTTCTTGTTGCAATACCTCCACACAGTCGTGGATGGGGCTGGTCTTGCGGGGAGCCTGGGGATCAGGCAGCAGGGTGGCTGGGTTAAGAGAACTAACCGTCTTAAAGGTTAAATTAGGGGCCAGCAAAAGCCCCACCTCGTACCTAGTATGTCGACTGGGATTTAGATGCTTTTCCCCCGCACCTGTTCCCAGTATTTGAGGCACCCCGTGGGGGACCACAACCTCAGTGTCTCCGCCTAGGGTCAGTTTCTCAGCCTCCTGAACGAGGAGGGCGGTAGCCGCTACGGCCCGTAAACAGGCAGGCCACCCCTTGGCAACTGGGTCCAATACTTTTGAGTAATATCCAATGGGTTGCCAGGTTGGTCCTGCCTTCTGGCATAGGACTCCAGCTGCCACCCCTCCTCTCTCATGAACGTATAAGGTGAATGGTTTCCGGGGATCTGGAAGGGCTAGAGCGGGAGGCTGAACCAAGGCCTTTTTAAGCTCTCGAAATGCTTTTTCCATTTCCCTGGTCCATGCCCAGTAAAGCAGACCCTCCTTAGTGAGGGATTCATACAATGGCTTAGCCTTTCCTCCGTAGTCAGGGATCCAGAGTCGACAAAAGCCAGTCAGTCCCAGGAAGGCCCTTAATTCACGGGGATTCCGGGGTTGAGGGCTGTCAAGTATAACCTGAATTCTTTCCTTGCCCAAATTACGATGTCCTTGGTACAGATGATACCCGAGAAAAGTAACCTGCTGCTTAACCAATTGGGCTTTTTCCTTTGAAACCTTATACCCCTGTGCCCCAAGGTAGTTAAGGAGCTCTATAGTCTGTTCCTTACAGGCTGCTTCTGTTTCAGTGCTTAAAAGCAGATCATCACAATACTGGACTATGTTGCATGAGGGATGACTAGCCAGGAATGGAGCGAGGTCTCTTTTTAGCTGGCTGCCAAAAATCTCGGGTGCACAGGTAAGTCCCTGTGGGACGACAGTCCAGAGATACTGGGCTTTGTAGTGAGTATCTGGGTCTTCCCACTCAAAGGCAAACAGCTTTTGAGATTCCTGATCAAGGGGTATGGAAAAGAAGGCATCTTTTAAATCTATTACAGAGAACCAGCTGTGATTTTCAGGGACTTGTCCCAAAATAGTGTGAGGGTTTGGGACTACCGGATAGGGGGCTTCTATTAGCTTGTTAACTTGTCTCAAATCCTGTACCAATCGATACTGTCCATTAGGCTTAGGCACCCCCATAATCGGGGTATTATATGGGGACGTGCCTTCTATGAGCCACCCACATTGCAGAAACTTTTGAATGAGAGGTTTTAACCCGATTTGTGTGGTCAATTTGAGGGGGTATTGTCGAACCCGGACCGGACTGCTCCCTTCCTTAAGAGAAATATGTACCGGTGAAGCATTCCTGGCTCGGGCCACGCCTCCCTCCTCTGCCCAAACTTCCAAGTGAACCCCCGGCAGCTGGTCCTTATCGCTCCCCCGGCTCTCCGGGGAGAGACTTCCAGCCTTTACAAGGGCCATCTGGTAATTAGAGGCTTGCTGCTTAGGAAGCCTGACCTCCATAGTTCCATTGTCAAACGAGATTTCTGCCTGCAATTTAGTAAGAATGTCCCGTCCAAGGAGTGCTATGGGACAGGAGGGGCTACAAACAAACTGGTGAGAAATCTGACGGTTCCCTACTTTTACAAGAAGAGGCAAAGTTTTTTCCAAAGCTGTAGTTTGTCCCTCAATCCCCTGGACTATGGCACATCCCTGAGCTCTACCTCGGGGAGCCTTATTAAGGGGGAGCAAACTAAGGGTAGCCCCAGTATCAATAAGGGCTTCAATTGGGCGGCCCCCCACTTTAATTTTCACCGTGGGATCCAGGCTGGCGGCTTGTGCTGCCAGGAGGGGCCGCTGGGTCCCCCGGCCTCCCTATGGGGAGGATTCTTCCCCCGGGATTCCTGTATTGCTATAGAGGATTGGACGGGGCGGGGTTCTATCTTTATGCTCCCTTCCCGTGGCCTGTCGCCGGGGGCATTCATTCTTCCAGTGTCCCTCCTCCCTACAGATAGCACACTGATTCCGACCCAGACGGGGGCCTTTTCCCTTCCCCAACGGCCCTGACCGTTCCTTAACTTTGTCCCCCCTTTCCTCATATCCTTCCCTTAGGGCCATGGCCAAAGCGCGGGCCCCTTTCTTTCGTTCCTCATCATCCCTTCGATCATAAACCTTCAAAGCAATTGCTAACAGTTCCTCTATATTTTTGCCCGACGCCCCCTCCAACTTTTGCAACTTTTTCCTAATGTCCTCATAAGACTGTCCAATAAATAGGGGGATTAGTACCTGTCTCCCATTAGCACTCTCAGGGTCTAGGTCTGTATATCTTTTACAAGTATTACAGAGCCGTTCATAAAAAGCAGCTGGATTTTCGTTCTTTTCCTGTCTTATACTATACAGTTTGGACCAATTAGGGGTTTTTCTGATGCAACGTTTCATTCCCTGCACTATAGCCGCAGCATATTCGCTATGCTTAGGCTGGCCCTGTTTATTCTGTGGCCAGTCGGGGGGGCTCTCAGGCAACAACGCAGCCACCTCGTCCGAGGTTTTCCTCAGTTCAACAGTTAACCACTCGCGGGCCTTTGAGAGGACTAAACGTCTCTCTTCTGCAGTTAATAGAGTATTAAGAGCGACCCTCATGTCGCCCCAGGTAGGGTTATGAGCCGCAATTAAGGTCTCAAATACCGCTGTTAGTGGGGCGGGATCTTCCGAAAACGGGGGATTTTGTTGTTTCCAGTTATACAAATCACTTGTGGTAAAGGGAACATATACCATAGCAAGCTCACCAGTGGGGGCTACAACTTCCCGTAGAGGCATTTGAAGTGTTGAGTCATCCTCGCCTGAGGAGTTAGTAAGGGTAAACTGAGTGTCCCCAGGACTATAAGTAGATCCCATTTTCCACACCCTCCTTTTCGGAGTGGTCCCGAGCTGGGTTGTCACTGAGTCAACCTTTCTCCTAAGGTTATAGGGCTCCCGTTCAAGAGGGCTTGGTTTGTCTGACTCACCCCTTGCCTGGTCGCTTGGTCCTTCCCCTATTTCTACAGTTGAAGCGCTGGCCACGGAGGGCGGGGGGGGCGAGCTTTCAATCTGAGCTTGCAGAACTGGAAGGCCAGGATACAAAGGGGGAGGAGGCATAGGATCAGGGGCCGAGGGAATTACAGCTGGTGGACAGGATTTCTTGACAGGAGGACAGGGTTTCTTAACAGGGGCACGGGCCAGTAAGGTTTTAATGGTTCGTGCCTTACATTTTTGCAACCATGGGGGAGGATTGGCCACCAGGTCCTGCCAAATATCTATATAGGGGTATTGGTCCCAATGCCCGTCCCGAGTCACGATACTATGTACTGCCTGTATAGTTTCTGGCCTGAGCGTCCCCCCCTCGGGCCATTCTACCCCAAATGTTGTCCATTCAAGGGTACAGAACTTTACAAGATTATCTTTACATAGTGCTATTCCATAATCAGCCTGGCGTCTAAACGCCTTCCAGTTGTTTAACATACATCCCAGGGGTGTCCCGGGAAAAGTGCTCTGTCCGGACCCCATCGTGCTCTTATCCAACGTTCGAGATAAGGAAGAGATAGGGATCTAGCTCTAATTTAGATATACACTTGGTCACGAGGTTTGGCTGACCCCCCTTGCAATCAAGATATCCTGGTCACTGGGTTTCCCCTCGCAGGAGTCTTGGGGCGGCTGGAGTCAGCTTAAGTCTCAGACCTGGTCAGTGTTACTTCACGCAAAAACCCTCAGTCAATTACAGTTTCGGTTTCCAATACATCATTAAAAGGAAAAACAAGATTACTCCTCCTATAAACAAGAACAATCCCTGAGGCTGTTCTAAGTCCCAGTAATTATCCAGAACGGCCCACGGACTCGTAGAGTTAGTAGTATTATGCATGGGCCGTTCCTTATTTACTTACTAACACAATAACAAGACATGTATGAAACTACAACAAATGTCAGTATACCTCCCCTTTCACCGGCTGCCTAGAGGGTATCCACCATCCAACCCACACTTCGGGGGCGTTATTCCTCGAACCCAGGAGGTAAAAGCACTTACCGCCCGGAGTGGCCGCGTCCGGCAGTTGGACTTCTCCTTCTTCTGGAGCCGTCTTGCTTCCGTGTCTTTCGGAGTTCTCTTTAGAGGGGGCGCAGCCGCCCCGGCCGATTGTGACGACCCGAAGCCTGAGCAAACCTACGCTCAGGGTGGCCACTCTTCGGTATCACCCTCGGCCGCCGGTTAGCACTCCCTACAGGGAGAGAAGTCCTGCCGCGGTCGCCATTTTGTTATCCAAATAGGCTCGTTTCCCCCTGGAGCTACTCAATTATCCCAAGGAGGCACGGAAGACAGGAAGACGGATACCAAACTTTTATTCTCGGTCAGCTGAACAGGTGCTTCTTTCTTGGCTAGTGCCAAAGGAAGAAGACACACCTTACTGGCTCAGAACAGCCTTTATATACTAGGTTACACACATTTTTACGTGCAGAACTTCTGTTAGTCCATACATTTCTTGAATTCCTTTTGCAGATAAGTTGGATCTGTTTAACATCTTTCTCCTAGGTATTTTGCCTACGTGCATCTAAGAAGGGTTACATACGTGCAAAGATTAACTGGGATGATACTGGGATGATAAGCAGAGGATTGCCATAAGCAAAGAGTTAACAAATTCCTTTTGCTCTAACAAAGTGACCTGCCTAATGATGTACAGGCATAGGTAGGAATTGTACTCAGATCTCTGGAATCCTAGGCCAGAGCCTTAAGCACAGTTCTATCCTTCCAAATTGCAGTAGCCTCAGTACAGGGCCAGTGCAAGAATGTTTCATGTCCTAGGCAAAACTTCCACCTTGCGTCCATCTGCCCCCCCCACGACCCTCCCCTGAGGTGCCCCCCCCCCGCAGCAGCTCCCCTCCTCTGCCCTGAGGCATCCCCCTTGCGGCAGCTCCCCACCCTCTGCCCTGAGGCACCCTCTCTGCCCCAGCTCACCTCTGCTCTGTGCACAAGCACGAGCACCCCAAGCACACCATCGCTACTTCACTTCTCCCGTCTCCCAGACTTGCAGCGCCTAAACTGATTGGCGCCGCAAGCCTGGGAGGCAGGAGAAGTGAAGCAGCCACGACGTGCTTGGGGAGGAGGCGGGGCAGGGGTGAGCTGGGGCAGGGAGTTCCCCTGTGTGCTGTCTCCCCGCCTTACTTGCTGCAGGCGGCCCTCCCCATGCTCCCCTGCCCCAGCTCCCTCCGCCTAAATGCTGGTGGTAACCGGGGCGGCGGCCGCCGCAGTAGCTGCCGAAGAAAATTGTGCCCCCTCAAATCCTAGCGCCCTAGGCGACCACCTAGATCGCCTAAATGGTTGCACCAGCCCTGCCTCAGTATAGCTTGTTTAGAAGTGTTTAGTTTAAACATAGTTTATTGCGCTTCGGCTGCTGCAGTTTCCTTGGCTCTCAGTTTAACATTTCACTTTTCTGTTACTACAAAACACAAACAGATTAAATTACCACAAAATTCCTAATATACCAGAAGTGTGAAATAAATTATCTCTCTTTTAATGGGCCCAGTGATTGTCGTGCAACAAATAAAAAGAAGATTGGCTTTTTTGCATGCCAAGTAGATGGGGAGTTAGTTAACTTGAAAGACAAAACATAAGGAGTCTCCCTTAAATAGTATATCCATCTGAGAAAAATACAAAGCAAGCACCAGAGCATGTACTTGCTGCCTGCTGCCATTTCTTTACTGAGATGTTTCTGCTCTTGCCTGACACAACCCTCTTTGGGTCAGAGGCCAGGCTAAATACAGCAGCTCCTGTTTGGGAAATTACAGTACTAGGCAAATGGAAATGAAGTTTGTATTTTTGCACAGTTATTAGAGTAGGGGCATGAAGCCAAACCTCAGGTCCAAACAACCCTGGGTTCCAGGGAATTCAGCTCTGAACTTTGCTGCTCCGTGCATCACTATTAATTAACAATTGCTTTCTCATTACCAATCACTGAGTCGTTCACTTACTGTACAGAGCTCTTTTCTCTAGTGAGCCAAGGAATTATTGATTCTAGAAAACCTTGAGTACCATCCTGGTAAGGGTGGAAGAAAGACAGTGCTCTTTTTTTAAAAAAAAAATTCTGTTGGTGAGTTACAGGTTATTGAGATTACTTTGAATTAAAGCACTCAGACTCAGCACTTGTCTGCAGATGAAAAACTGCAGATGTTACCTATGCTGATGGAAGGGATTTTCCAATCGTCATAGGTAATCTACCTCTCTGAAAGGCGGTAGCTAGGTTGATGGAAGATGAGGATTTAGGTTGGGCTTGGCATAACTATGCCACTGAGGGATGTGGATTTATCACACCACTGAGGGATGTAGTTAAACTGACCTAATTTTCTAATGTAGACCAAGTCTGAGTAATGAAATATATTAGTATGAGCTTTATTGATTATATCAACTCTGTGTGAGGGTTCAACAGCACTATTCAAACTCTTAAGGCCCAATTCACCTCTGCCTTTCACCTTCTGTAGTCATTTACATCTGGGCAAAGTGAGTGCAAAGTGGATGTAAAATGCTACCAATTCCAATGGTAGCGTTATACACCTATTTTGCACAGTTGTAAATGACTCCAGAAAGTGCAAGGTAGTCAAGACTCAGGCCTCTAAGTTCCTGCCCCACGTGCAGTGTGATAGATTGTCTGATGGTGAGTCTCTTCATCAGTTGTTCTAAGGTCCTGGTCAAAATCTGGAGAGACTGTCCCCAGAAAACTAGATTTGTGTGTGTTCATGTTCTTTTTAAGGCAATGAATTCAGCAGAATGCCTTTCTCACTTGAGTAGGTGTGCGCTGGGGTCACACACTAGTGTATTCTGTTGTATCCCTCTTATAAATTTATTTTCAAATTAACATGCATGGAGCTTTATTTTTGACTTTTAACCTTTATCTTGGAAACTGTTATGTCCACCACCTTCAGAAAATTCAAGCATCTTCTCAGGATATTATGAAATATCTAGAGCATAGTTGCATGGACTTGTCATGTCTGACATACATGAGTCTGTGTTTGGCCAGATAATTAGTGATAGTGGACCTGTTCTACTGATCAAAGTGTTCCTCCATTTCAGTGAGGACTACTGTTTATATGGGGGATGTGTGGCAAATGGAACAGGAGAGTAAGAAACCATTGATACAGATAAACAAAGGATATGGTAAATTCTCCATGTCTTGCAGTCTTTAAATCAAGAGTGGATCCCTGTCTAAAAGATATGAAAGAAGGTGGGTGAAGTAGTATCTTTATTGGACCAACTTCTGCTACAAAAGACAACTTCTCAGAGCTCTTCTTATTGCTACAATAAGAATGCAAACAACATCTAAAAGATATGCTCTTATTTAACCACAACTCGTTGGAGTAGATACAGCAATCACTTGGTGAAACTGTGGCCTGTGCTACACAGGAGGGGTCAGTCTAAAAGATTAAATGATCCACTCTGGCTTTAAAATCTATTAAGTAAACACTAACAAGAATGTCTAATACCCATTTTAACATTTTACTGCTGGTCCTCACCCACACACCTCCTTTTCTATTGTTGTAACATTAATTGTTAAGATACACAAGTATTTAGCAGCACAGCAAATTCATTAAGGACAAAATTAGAAAAGCCAAGGCACAAAACAAGATCAAACTAGCTAGAGACATAAAGGGTGACAAGAAAACATTCTACAAATACATTAGAAGCAAGACGAAGACCAAGGACAGGATAGGCCCATTACTCAATGGGGGGGAGGGAATAATAACAAAAAATGTGGAAAAGGCAGAGGTGGTGCTTAATGATTTCTTTGTTTCAGTTTTCACCAAGAAGGTTGGTGATGATTGGTCATCTAACTTAGTGAATGCCAATGAAAATGAGGTAGGATCAGAGGCTAAAACAGGAAAAGAGCAAGTTAAAAATTGCTTAGACAAATTAGCTGTTAACTCACCAGGACCTGATGAAATGCATCCTAAAATACTCAAGGAGCTGACTGAGGAGATATCTGAACCATTAGCAATTATCTTTGGAAAGTCATGGAAGATGGGAGAGATTCCAGAAGACTAGAAAAGGGCAAATATAGTGTCCATCTATAAAAAGGGAATAAGGACAATCCGGTAAATTATAGACCAGTCAGCTTAACTTCTGTACCCAGAAAGATAATGGAGCAAATAATTAAGCAATCAATTTGCAAACATCTAGAAGATAATAAGGTGATAAGTAACAGTCATTATGGATTTGTTAAGAACAAATCTTCTCAAACCAACATGATAGCTTTCTTTGACAGGATGACGAACCTTGTGGATAGGGAGAAATAGTAGATGTGGTATATCTTGACTTTAGTAAAGCTTTTGATACTGTCTCGCATGACATTCTCATAAACAAACCAGGGAAAGGCAACCTAGATGGAGCTATTATAAGGTGGGTGCAAAACTGGTTGGAAAACTGTTCCCAGAGAATAGTTATTAGTAGTTCACAGTCATGCTGGAAGGGCATAATGAGTGGGGTCCCACAGGGATCAGTTCTGGGTCTGTTCTGTTCAATATCTTCATCAATGATTTAGATAATGGCATAGAGAATACCCTTTTCAAGTTTGTGGACAATACCAAGCTGAGAGGGGTTGCAAGTGCTTTGAGGATAGGATTAAAATTGAAAATGGTATGGACAAACTGAAGAAATGGTCTGAAGTAAATAGGATGACATTCAATAAGGACAAATGCAAAGTACTCCATTTAGGAAGGAACCATCAGTTGCACACATACAAAATGGGAAATGACTGCCTAGGAAGGAGTATTGGGGAAAGGGATCTGGGGGTTATAGTGGACCACAAGCTAAATATAAGTCAAAAGTGTAACACTGTTGCAAAAAAAGCAAACATAATTCTGAGATATATAAGTAGGTGTATTGTAAGCAAGACACGAGAAGTAATTCTTTTGCTCTACTCCGTGCTGATTAGATATTAACTGGAGTATTATGTCTTAACTGGAGTATTGTGTCCACTTCTGGGCAACACATTTCAGGAAAGATGTGGACAAATTAGAGAAAGTTCAGAGAAGAGCAACAAAAATGATTATAGGTCTAGAAAACTTGACCTATGAGGGAAGACTAAAAAAACTGGGTTTGTTTAGTCTGAAAAAGAGAAGACTGAGATGGGGCATGATAACAATTTTCAAGTATATAAAAGGTTGTTACAAGGAGGAGAGAGAAAAAATGTTCTTCTTAACCTCTGAGGCTAGGACAAGAAGCAATGGACTTAAATTGCAGCAAGGGAGGTTTAGGTTGGACATTAGGAAAAACTTCTTAACTGTCAGGGTAGTTAAGCACTGGAATAAATTGCCTAGGGAGGTTGTGGAATCTCCATCATTGGAGATTTTTAAGAGCAGGTTAGCCAAACACCTGTCAGGAATGGTCTAGATAATACTTAGTCCTGCCATAAGTTCAGGGGACTGGACTAGATGACCTCTCGAGGTCCCTTCCAGTTCCATGATTCTATAATTATGGGGCTGTCTCTAGGACACCTGGTAAAGAACAAGTGTGATAGTTCAGGATGTATCTAGAAAATTCAGAAGCACAATATATTGAAACTTGAGGATATACCAAACTATGTGGCATTGCAGCAAGTGCATAGTATGGGAAATACCTAGAATGTTGGGCAAAAGTGGGTGTGCAGTGTGTCATGATGTATCTGGAACATGTAGGAGCAGGAATGAAATAATTAAAGAGAATAGGTACCGTCATACTTCATTTAAGTTCAGTTCACTTTATGGACATTACACTGGCTTTTTAATTAGCTTTTAAAAGTGTACATTGTTTCCAGAGAGACAAGGCGAATGAGGTAACTTCAGTGAATCAACTTCAGTAGGTGAGAAAGACAACAGAAGTTGTTCCAATAACAGATATTACCTCACCCACCGTGTCTGTCTAATATCCTGGGACTGACACAGCTACAACAACACGGCATACATTATTTCTACTCATTTAGTTCAGTACATGTTACAATTTTGGAATTTTAATAAGTTCCAGCTGATACAAAAGCTCACTTATATGTCTTTCTGTTTTTGTTTTGCCATATTGCACTGAGGGTGACTTTTTGTCTCGGTCAACTCTTCATGAAAGGGATAATATCAATCTGCAAATCTGAATGTAGTAATTTTTTTACAGCCCAAATGCAGAGTGCAGATCATGTTTTGTGACTAATAAAATATTTCAGATCAGGGCATTTTGATGTTTTAATTATAATTGTAGTGTTTCTCAGGAATTAGACTGTTAAGTTTTAATGAATGTGCAAAATATGTGTTTTTGTCTGGTGCTTGAATGAGAATTCAAATAAATAGCTTTGTTGTTGCATAAAAGGTTTTCTCAAGATGACTTTAAACTGAGAGCAGAAAAGTGTATTAGTTGTAAAATAATAGGAACATGAGATGTATTTATTTATTTTGTAAAGACAAGAAATAACATTCAGATTGAAATCTAAATCAGTCTTAATCCACTGTTGAAGTTCAGAATTGCTCAGCAGCCAGGAAATGCTGTGTTAAGATTGACATCTCAGCCTCAACTCTGCACCCATCCTCTTCACTTAAAATTTAGGCCCACTTTTCCTCTCACACCAGGTTTGCATTAGTGTAACTCCATTGACTTCAAAAGGAATTACTTCTGACTTACACCTATGTAAGAGAGTGGAGAATCAGGTCTTTTAACATGATGAAGTATTTGACAGCTAATATAGTCTATAATATAACAGATGTTGGAATGTGTAACACAACGTTCCCTGCACCCTCCTTGCGTGGCTAAAGTTTACTGGAATGTTGACATTGACCATAATGGAAGCAGGATCAACCCCACTGACTTCGCTGGTGCTCTTTAAGTAACAGGATACTACCTAACATGAGCAAGAGTGGCAAAATCATGGCTGAAGTGATGAGAGGTTGACATGAGGCTGCTTGAATACAGAGGAAACCTATAATTTTATGTGAGTTAAAAGTGAAGGTGACTGCCATTTGCATCAGGCTATGCAAAGAAGGGGCATCCCTCAGGCTCCTGGCACAGACCCCCAGCTAGGTTAATTTAGAGCATCTGATATATTTAATTAAAATATCCTGGTATACTTCCCTCTTCTAGTTTCAGCTAGCCATGGTTGATGCCTGTAGTCAACACTTGAGGTGTGGTGTATGTAACACTAGCAGGGCATGGGATGTTTCCTGCCTTGAGACAAGCTAATGTAAAAGTCCAGTGCTGCCACCTGGCTTCACAGATTCTTGGCGGGGAGACTAAAGAAGGAAGCAGATGTGGAGCTCTTCGAACAGTCTGGTGGCTGTGATTTGCTCAGAGCTGAGATCTGAGCAGATCTCCTTTCTTCTATAAGCCCATCCTGTCTGCTCCCCTCACAGGACCCTCTAATTAGGGTCTACAGCATCCTTACAGAGCCAAAGCAAGTAAGTTGCCTATTCTGTTAGCTCATTACATTCCTTGAGGTATTCCTTCTCTTAGCATTTTTGCAACTCTAGTGAATTTCAAAACATGCCAATGAAAGAATTGAAGGGATTATCTTGTTAATAATTCGCATCCTTTTACACTGTCAGGGAATTACCTATTCCAGCTCACTGATTTTGCTTCTGTTTATGAGACCTTTCTTGTACTCTGATTCCACTTTGATGAAGGGAGGAGATGGAAGTAGTTTCACTACTTTTGGTTGGTGGGAAAAACATGCTGTGAAGCCCTGTGATGTCAGCAAAACTGTACTGATGTGCCTGTAGCCACCCTCTCAGCTCTTAGTCAAAGACTGCCTTACAAGTAGGCAGTCTTCCACTAAGATGAAAAGATTTGCTAATGATTAGCAATGCTGATTCTAAAGGCTTGAAAGTCCACTAAAAGTTGCAGGAGGGTGTCTCACTGAACTGTGTGAAGGTTTGCCATAGAACTCCCTGTTAAATTTAACACCAGTTTGCAATGTGCTAATAGAGATAATCTTAAAATTCAAGTTAACTGGTAAAAAGAATGAGGAGTACTTGTGGCACCCTAGAGACTGACACATATATTTGAGCATAAGCTTTTGTGGGCTAAAACCCACTTCATCAGATGCATGGAGTGGAAAATTTAGTAGGAAGATATATATACACACAGAACATGAAAAAATGGGGGTTGCCATACCAACTCTAATGAGATTAATCAATTAAGGTGGACTATTAGCAGCAGGAGAAAAAAGAACTTTTGTAGTGGTAATCAGGATGGGCCATTTCAAACAGTTGACAAGAAGGTGTGAGTAACAGTAGGGGAAAAATTAGCACAGGGAAATAGTTTTACTTTGTGTAATGACCCATCCACTCCCAGTCTTTATTCAAGACTAATTTAATGGTGACCACTTTGCAAATTAATTCCAGTTCTGCAGTTTCTCGTTGGAGTCTGTTATTTTGGTTGAATCTGCCATCGTCAGTCATAAATTTATTAGATTTTCCCTTGAGGCATCATGCAATGCTGTTTGTCATGCTGATCATAATTGCCTTACTTTTACCTTGTGCTCCCCACACCCCATCAGTTATATGCCCCTGTTATCTCTCATCTTATTCTTAGAGTATAAGGTCCTGAAGACAGGGACCATCTTTTTGGTGTGAGTTTATACAGTACCTAGCACAAGGGTGCCTCATACACAGCCCTGAGCTTATGGCATGGCTTGCCCTTCCCATGGCTACTGCAATACAAATAATGCTACTTATTTGCTGAGCACTGATGGTGTGTTCAGTCTACTGCAAATACAGTACTTGGGAATGCTTGACATCTATATCAATAGACTGTGATTAATCTGTTTGTGAGGCCCATTGTTCTATCCATAACCTGTCAGGCAGTGGAGTTAAAGTGACTCAAACTCTCTTCTCATTCAGGTGCTATCTCTGCAACCAGTATATGTTAAAATATCATCTGACAATTGAAAGAAATGAGTGAGTGGAAAAGGCATAAAGGACTCCATGATCAAACATAAACTGAAAATCACAAAACAAACAAACATTACTCTGATACTAAGAGAAAAAAATCCTACTACAGTGATGCAAAGATTGTAGGACAAAGTATGTAAATATTACCTACTGCGCAGATGAACAAAATCTCCCTCTTTCCTAGCCTGAAGGCTCTCCTGGTTTCTCCCTACATGACAGCACTAATCAAACGTTTCTGAAATTTAAAAAGAACTAGGGGAAAAGGTCTAATTTTCATGCCTCTCTGCCTTTTTCAACCAACTATAAAGCTATTTTTTAAAGCAGCTCTGCTCATTAAGTTTTATAATATACCCCTCAAAGTCTGAAGATTCCTCTTCCTCCTCCTCTAGTGTCAGTGAAGCCTCTGCTCCTGTAACTTCAGTGAAGCCAGGATAGTAGCCATCTTTTCTTTTGATGCATTTAGTAAATGTTTCTCCATTTCATTACACCTTTGCTTGAGTTACAGTAAAACAAGCATTTTCTTTCTGTCAAACAATTTAACCTTTGGCATAATAGATTTTTCATAGTGTATGTTAGTTCTTTGTAAACCTCTTCCAGTGTTTATCCAAATACTGATTTATTTGTCACCAAAATTTTCCTTTCTTTTTACTGTGCCTGCTATAGCCTTCCTGTGTGTATATGTAAAGTTTCCCCAATTTTTTAAATAGGGCCACAGATCTGCGTGCAAAATTTTACTCCTGCAATTAATTGTGTGCAAAGTTTTGCATCCACACCACAACTCATTCAGTCTTTTGCCTGGGCCTCAGATTGAGAGTGCTGCTATTTATTGTGGTTGCACTACTTAATGGGCAACCAGTTTAAAAATGAAACTTCCAAATTCATTAGTGTGTTGATTTCCTTAGAACCTCTGTGAAACAATACTTCATTACCATGTAAATAGCAACAGTCCTTGGGCCCAGGCTAATAGTCATAACTAAGGCATAATATTGAGAGTATAATACTAAATCCCCCAAGATTTATATAATAAATGCAATTCATATTAGGCAGCAAAATACCCTGCCAACTGCCATAGTTATGGATGCTAAGTATGAAAGGCCTTATTTCCCCCACCACAAACAGCCAGCTTAAAACAAAATATAAAGCTCTCCCTTCAAAAATAAACAGGGTGTACTTAAAGGGGATTCCTAGGCTGTGTGCCAAGTCTGAGGTTTTGAAGAGTTCATTTGTGGTTGTTCTCAGTGCCTCTCTCTCTGCCTAAATGCTCTAATTAGTTTTATCGATTTAAAAAAAAAAAAAAAAAAGCTCTGAACCAATGTGGGGCTTCTCATTGTGGTTCGCTGTGGTTTCCTAGACAGGTAGCCCTTGTGAAGGACGAGCCATGCCATATTCCCAGGACTGAGTGTTAGGCAGAGGCACATCCCACAAACTGTTTTTCCAGGGTTTCTTGATGCCCTAGTTTCTTGATGCACAGATAGCTGTCGTGAGGAGACTTGGAAAATCATCCACTTTCCCCTCTTAGCCAATGGAAATATGCTTGCAGTAAAAAGTCCACAACACTGAGGCAGAAATGGCTGGGAAGTTGGGAAAGAAGTAACCCTGGAATGATGAGGGTGTGGACAGTGGCTGTTCCCTTCTTTCAGAGTTGTGGACACCCAACGAGAGGAAAAACTCAGAATAATTGAGACAGAAACAAATAGAGTGTGTGTGTGTTGGGGGGATGTTTACACAATTGCATTTATCAACCACCTCTTGCAGATATTTTGAATGGTTTTGCTGTTGGGAAGCAGAATTTTCTATTGTTTTACAGGTAGTGCCTACAGGCCCCAGCTGAGAAGGCCCCCCGTTTTGCTAGTAACATAAGCATCTTTCCCAAATCTGGCCCTTAGCGTCCAAAATCTGGGTGCTTAGCATGAACCCTTCTAAGCTTACTAACCAGCTTAGCTTTATATAAAAGAGAAAGAAAAAAGACATCAAATTATTCTCTGTATCAAGATGACAATACAGGGCTATTGCTTATAAGAAAAATATGAATAAACAGTCTGAGTCAAAAAGATATCCAATTTGAAACATTCCAGCAAGTTACACACATGTAAATACACCCAAAACAACATAAAAGCCTATATTGTTTTTCTACCTGTACTTACAAGTTGGATACAGAAGATTAGAAGAAGAAAGAAGCTTCTCATAGCTGAGAGACAAACAAAAGACTCAGAGTCCAAAAATCCCCTCCCTGACTTTGAAAAATCCAGTTTCCTGATTGGTCCTCTGGTCAAGTGTTTGGTTCCCTTTGTTAACCCTTTACAGGTAAAAGAAACATTAACCCTTAGCTATCTATTTATGATAGCTAGTCACAGAGACACAATAAGACAGCTGCTCATCTGAAAAAATGTATTTGTTTTGCCTTTCCCTGTCACGGTGTTAAGGGCAGGGCAAAAGCTACTTACATATCAATAGACTTTGGATGAAGCCCTATTGTTTGGGCTGCCTGTCTTCTTCTGCCATCAGAAACAACCTCTCCTCCTCTTTGTCTGGCCTTGTCTCTCACACACATACATATAATCCATATGTTGCCTCCTCTGTCAGTCCTGGAATTCAGGAATGGCTTGACGTGCATACTGAGGACTGTTCAGGAAGCCGCAGGGTGATAGCAGACTCTGGCACATCAAATCTTATCAAAATGAACAAACTAATTAGAGCATTTAGGCAGGGAGAGAGACACTGAAAATAAACTATCCAAGACCTCAGACTTGGCATGCTGTCTGTGAATCCCCTTGATTCGTAAATGTAAAGAAACTGTTGTGTGTTGAGCTGGATCTCAGTGGGAGCCAAAAGCGGAAGAGAGCTTTCAGATTTAGAGTGGTGTGGCAGGAAACCCCTAGAAAAAGCAAAATATGAATTCCTTAATTAATTTTCCAGGGGACATTCAATGAAACTGAATGGCAGCAAAGTTAAGGTTGATGAAATAAAATACTGTATTCACTCAGTACACAATTAGCCATCAGAACTCGATGCCACATGATATCACTGAGACCAAGAGTTTAGCAAGAGTCCTGAAGAAGGATTAGACATTTATGTGGATAATAGGAATATCCGTAGTTCTAATAGTGAAATGTTTTTAAAGAGAGTGTTGGCAGGAAAATAAACTCATGCTTCAAGGCACAAGTCAACCCCTAACCAATGGGGGTTAGGCAGAACCTTTCCCTGGAGTCAATGACCCCATAACTACTATTGTAGGCCTTCTTGCACCTTCTTCTGATGTCACCTTATGCTGGTGGAGACAGGACACTGAACTAGATGGACACAGTGTGGCAGTTCCTCTGTTTCTATATAAAACCTAATTTCCCAGTCTAAAATCTCATTAGCAGCTAAATGTTAATATTGAGGGTGGAAACACAAGATCAGGTGGGTGATGTCAGATATTCAAAGAGTGACTTTAAGGTCAGAGACGTTCAGCACAGCTCTGGCTGGCATGGTCACTGGCAGGCTTTTTGCATACCTGATAGAGCATTGGCCTGTATACCACAGGGGTCTTGATTTGAGCCTTAGCTCTGGTAAGGTGAGTAGTCACACACAGAGCAATCCTGGCCACTGAAGAGAGTTTAAATCCATTTTGCTTCATGGCTGCTAGCTAGCAGGCAAACTAATGGACCATAGCCTCTGCTTCAGCATCTCCTTGCTATCCCTCCACCTCTGCAATCAAGCACAGATGAAACCGTGTCATTCCCCACCCAAGAATTGTTAAGAGACTGGCAAACTGTGGTTCTAATCCTGCAAACCTTATTCATCAGGATAGCCCTTACTGGGAGAGGAATCCCATTGACTAAAATGGGTCTCCTCTAATAAGTAAGGGCTCCTGGCACAAATAAGGAATGCAGGATCGACCCCTATTTTTCTAGAAGAAAATTAAAATAACTTCAGAGCTATTATCTCCCTGGGACCCATTTATCTTCCAAGTGACTTTCTGGTTTCCAACTATTAGACCACAGAACATGCACATCATAGACAAAGGGGGAGGGAGGAGAAATAGAAGGAATGAAAGAGTGTACTGTTACAGAGGCAGTAACCTGAAAAATCTGTAAAGCTGCCTTCTTACTTTCCCTTTGTTGTTGTGTGTTTCAGTAACCCAGCTTGGTGGTTGGTGTTTTCCATTAGGCTTACTGGCAAAATAAAAAGGCGAGATAGTGGGAGAAAAAGAAGGAGAGAGGATCAGCCATCTTTATTTTATAATTTCAAAAAGGATTATGTTAAATTTTTGCTTCCCAAGTTGCTAATGTTTCTATTTGATCTCACTCTGAAACTGGCCAGCATCTGTTTTAGCATAATCTCTCTCTGTTATTTTGACTGAAATAAGGCACAGACATTAGAATCATCCCTTTATTTTTTTCCCCAGATTTACTGGACAGATAGAAAGAAAATTACTAAAGATCATACTACATGTATGATCCATATTTTTGGCGCTCCATATTTTGGTGCTGAGGTTTATTTTAGTGATCAAAATATTAGTTAGAACAGATTGAAATTGGTTTTACATTGCATTTCCCTACATTGTTTTCCCCTAGTATTTTACAAAGCCATGAGTTAAAGACTGATGCAGACACTGTACATTCAGTAATAGCTCCTGCACTGCCTTGGTTTCAGAAGGAAATGTGTTTATTCTCTACTCTTTTTGAAAAATCACTATAAGTCGCCAAAGCTTGTTCTAGTGTCAACTACATCACAGCTTCATTGACTTCAGTGGAGCTGCACCAATTGACAGCAGCATAGAATCTTGCCCAGGATCTTTAACATCCATCTTGAACCCCACAAGGGACTAGACCACAGTTAAATGTCACATTTAAAGGATAGCAACAGTGCAGCAGCAATTTAGCACTGCACATCATGGTTAGCACTGGGTGTGAGACTGACCCCACATCATAATGGCCAAAAATAGAGCGTGTTACCAACTCAGCCTCGCTGTCACTGTGTGAGTACATTGAATACGAGTGAGCGATGGATTTCAGACAGCTCAGAGTAGGGGTAATCAGCAGGGATGTTGGCTGTCAGAGGATACACATCATCATTTGCATAGAAATGCCGTCTGAAGTATAAAAGTGCATGTACACATTTTTAAGGGACTGATTTAGTGCTGCATTGCTCTAGGTTACATAGGTGTAACTCCATTAACTCCTATTGGTTTAGACAGTGGGCACCAGACACATATTCTGACTGATCTAATTATCTGTTTTGAAGTATCTGGAGATAGGAGAGATCTGTATTTTTGACCAGCTGGCAAGTACAGACATTCAGTTCTCTAGCTGCAGAGAGTGGGTGCACCACTGGTGGGGCTGAAGCATGAATGGAGAGAAGGCAGGAGCAGTCTGCATTGCCCCCGTGCCAAGGTAGCACTGCGGTTATTTGTATTTGTTTCCCACCTCCAACAGTATTCTTCATTCTGGCTCAGACCTTTGCTGCTTAATAGGAATTCTTCCACTTTCCCTTCTCTATAGAAGCTTGTACCTCTGTTTGTCCCATCTCTTTTCCTGTGCCTTGATCCCTGGCTTAGAGTCTGCATTCCAACTTTATGGGAATTGCCCCACTATTTCATCAGCTTGTCTCCTGCTCTCCTTATTTCAGGTCTGCACTGCAGCATTACAGATGCAATGAGAGTTGTGAGAGAGTTATAAATTATGAGACGCAGAGTTTAATGCCATAATGTATAAATCCTATATTCCTCTATAGATATAAAATCACCACTACTTTATAATGAACCCTGCCATATCAATGTTAGTTTAAAGAAAAGCCAAAATTGGAACCATTCATCCAACCCTCTGCTTAATTCCTCTGAGCTTTGTGGGCTCAGATAAAAAAAGGACCAGATCCAAACCATCTCTGGTTTGGATTTTAGAGCACAAAACCCCACCTGATGAGGTTTTTCAGACCTGGTTTTGCTCATCTTATCTCCAGTTACAAGCACATAATGTGCTCCAATAATTTTCCAGGGATTTGTGCTGTTTATAAGAACACTTTAAAAATTGAGACACCTATTTTCTCTCCCTCCTTCTTTTTAAATATACTTTAATAGTATACATCCTGCTAGTGACTCTTTCCTATATTTCACTAGCTATAAACCAGGGTCAGACAGGCTTCCCCTATTATCATGTATTATTTGTTTATTTGTATTACAGTAGTGCTCAGGGCCCAGGGCCCCATTGCACAACAATTGTGATTAGTTCAGCTTGAAAACACAAGGGTATGCTGCAATTATCTCACATTGGCCAGTGCCCTTAGTGTACTAGAGGTCTTTTCAACGAGCCGGGTGCTAAACAAACTGTTTTGGTGTCTTGGTACATGAAAATTCAGTATACAGTGCAAAAAGCTGCTGAGGTAGTTTGAAGAGAACCGTGAAAGAGGATGCAAGTTGCAAGGAGAGTTGAGTAGCTGCTGCAGTACGAGATGTTCCATACTACTGTACTTTCCACGTATAAGAACGCCTTTCATTGCTGCTAAGGGTGTTGTTATAAGCAGGATACTATATTTAAATAATAATTCCACAGGAAAAATGGAGGTGCGATTTGCTGTTTTTTCCATTACATCTGCTTTCAAGCTCTTGTGCCAAACTGAGGGTGGCTGGGGAGGCAGAGAGAAAATCTGCGTCAAAAAGAAGTCAGCCCACACCCTTCTCAGCAATGTGAAAGGTGATTTGGGGGTGTTGCCCTCAGTACATTGCAGCACTGACCAGTGAGATCCATCTGCTATAAAACTGGGGACTTTGGTTACAATCATAACAAAATCAGTATGCAAAGGGTCATGAATGCACAGTATGGCATGGCATGCTGCTTTGAATTTCCCCCCGGGTGACATGAATTATGGGAATAGCAGTATATTCATCCTTTAGGAACTGAGCTAGTAAATGTCCAGCTCTCTATCCCTAACTACTTCTGCTTTGCTAGTGACTATACTGGACCAAATTTGGCCTTGGTGTGAGTGAACACAGCTAAAATGTCTGTAAACTTGGAATATTCTGGGTTAGAACTAGGCTAATTCTTCATATCTAATAATTTTTAAAGAAATGTAGCCCTTTTTTCTGTGTACACATTAGCCATTGAGAGATTTAGATTTTTATGAAGCGTTCATTATTTGAAAATGTTTCTATAAACATTTTATGCCAGATTCTCCACCAGGCTTTGGTGCCTTGGGCTAGCCTGCCACCACAAAGGGTGTGACTCTAGCCAGCTAAAGAGTCTCCCATTATGGGGTATCTGAAGTGATAATATGATCCTCAGGAGACAAGAATCCTTGGGCTGTGTTAAGCAGCCAAAATGCTTCTACGCTGCACCCTCTCACAACCTTAGCCATGGCAGGCAGAGGTTGCAACACTCCAGCTGCCGATGGTCTCTTGGAGACTCTTGTGTTTGAGTGTAGTTTAGAGAAGCCTTCAGGCTGCTCCACATTGTGCCAAACCAAGAAACCCAGTAACCCAGTCTCTGGCTGAAAGAGCTTGCAGCCCATTAGACAAGAAGACAAAGAATGGGGAACAAAGAATATCCTCTTACTTATGTTACAGATGGGGAACTGAGGAAGAATCAATGAGTTAGTCAAGATAACATAGGAAGGTGTGTGGCAGAGTCAGGCTGCCACTCCATGTCTGCCACTAAACTGACAGCCTCATGCTATACCTACAGCACTTTCCTTCTCCATCTCCCAAGTGCCCCTTCCACTAGTTCAATGGGCTGTCTTGAATCTAGTGCTGTGTTTGCTGCTGAGCAGGAAAATAAATAAAGCTTCCACCTCATTGTGTCCGATAATGAGCCTGTGTTTGACATTCAGTATTTCTCTTTGCCCCAGAAACGGCACCAGTTAGTCTGCTTTTCCATTATCAAGTCCTGTTTTCTTTGGGTTTGAATTTAAAATGTATAGTGGTATTTACTGAAGAGAGACTTCTCAGCTGTTCCGAGGAATTAATCCTTAATCCCTCTTCTGCAAATGTGCAGGGCTGTGGTTGACTTTATGGGCTGGAAGGCAGGAAATTCTCTGAATAGCTGACCTTCCTTTATGATTTTAGCAGTGATTTGAGGCATGGCGTTCTTGTCTGCTTCAGTTCGGCGCTCATCCTGCAGTAGCACTGCTGATAGCGTTTTCTCTCATTTAACTGTAAGTCATGGCCTTGGTGTTTACATTGTCTTCCTGCCATTGCAACCTACTAGCCTCCTGTAAAGAATCCAGAAACGCAAATAAGATTTTGGAGACTTTTAAACTTAACAGATAAGAGTAATGCTGCATTATACACTGAAGGCAACGGAGACACAACTATTTACTCCACCTGAGGGTCTGGCCCAGTGGTCACAGATAAGTTACCTGTATATAGTTTACATAGCGGTGGAGAGGGAGACCAGTCAGCCACCTTTCCTCCCTTCACCACCAGTCATTTGCCATAATGAGTAAGTCTTGCTACTGTACCTTCAGCCTCCCCTGTCTTTGCTTCCTGTTTGTGCTAGTGTCGCAAATGCCATTTTGGCTAACACCCCAGGAACTGTACCAAGGACTGTTAGGGCTGAAAGCATGAGTTTCTACAGCTCAAGCTAAACAGCCAGGCTCTGTAGCTAAGACTCACATCCTATGTGAATCGGGAACATGGGTGGTGGTGAGGCAACATATTAATAACTTCCTCTTAATAGCTCTACACAAATTGGGGTATACTAGACCAGTGCCATGTTCCTCCCTTCTGGAGGCTATTAATTTTCTCAGACCTATTGTCGTCTTGTCCAATAGATAACAACACTGAAACATAAAGTTAATTCCAGGCCATAGTCAGCAGGCTTCCCAGAAGTTTTGTGAGATTTTTTGCCTCCAGTTATTGCAAGCAGCTGTAAACTACAACAGAAATATTTGAGAGGCTATCAAGAGCCATTCCAGATGAGAAGCCAGTAATTGCTCAAATTGACAGTAATCTGCTTCTGAAATAACCTTTTTTCCCCCTGAAAGTCAGTGAACTGTTATTTGAAGGGGGAAAAAAAGATGACTTTGGTGGGGCTCCTGACTAGAAAGGTCCATAATGTCTTGATTCGGTCACATTTGGCTATTGGGGTTTGGCACTGGTGTTGTATGTACTAGAACTGGAGTGCATGGGTGTACCAGAAGAGCAGTTAACAGTGCCAGTGGTAGTCACAACTCGAGTGCTAGTCTCAGCTCTAGCACTGACTCACCTTGTGAGACCTTGAACAAGTCACTTAATCTGTCTGTGCCTCAGTTTCTCTACCTGTGTAATGGAGATGATGATGGTAACAGCCTACCTCACATGAGTGTGTACAGACTTGTTTAATGTTTGTAAAGTGCTTTGAGAGACTCAAGTGAAAGGAGCTTATATAAAAGTACCAAGTTATGATTATTAGTGGCATAGTACAGATGGACAATGTCAGAATACTAGTATGTGGGAGGCACCACGGTCTAAGGAACAGGGCCCTTGATTGGGATTCTGGAGATCTCTGACCTTGGGCAAGTCACTTCACCTCTGTTGACCCTTCTATCCATTATCTATCTTGGCTTTTTTAGACTGCAAGCTCTTCAGGACAGAGACTGTATCCCATTCTGTGCTTATACAGCACCCCACACAATGGGCCTTAGCATATATGGGCAAGAGTAGACAATGGCATCGTGAATGTAAATCCCTGCCCAGTAGTGCCTGTCGATGTTGGGTTCATCTGAAAGCAAGGAAGTATCCTATGGCTCTTGCCCAGTGGGAAAAGTCAAGCTTCAAGGCCTGCCCCTCTTCCATCAGATTGTTTGTGATGAGAGGGTTGGAGCAAGCAGCATGGAGAGCAGAGGAACATCAGGCTGTGGGGATAGATGCCAGATTTCCTCTGTCACTGTAGGAAGCTTCTGCTGCTGCCACAGTACATGGAAAAGCAGCTGCCAGCTTCTTGGGTGTCCCCAGTTCACCTATCACTCTATTGCTTCCAGCCACAGAATACAGACTGTGTTGGAGCACCAATGTATATTGACAGTAATTGCTAGCACTGGTGCTGGTATACAGGAATGTTTGTCCCAAATGGAAAATGGATTCTTTCAGGTTCCAGTAATATTGTTGTGATTCCCAGAAATGTCAAATTTCCTGCACACTCATAACACCTGCCAGAACTAAAAGCTTGGCACACCCTCTCTGCCCACCCTCCCTCCCCCAGGGCCTGAAGTCTTTCACAGATGCTGGGAAAACTGAAAGACTCTCAATCTCAACAACTGAGCAGCTCATAGAAATAAATTATTTGTCCCTAACTGCTTTACAGCTCTAAATTTAGGGGAATATGCTAAATTTATATTTCGATATAATTGTCCCCACTAGAGATTTGCACCATTTTACCCATATCTATTTCTAAAGCAAGACAAAAACTATATAGAACAAGTTGCACTCTTGTATGTCAATTTTTTTTTTAAACCAGAGCTCCTTCCATGTGACTTCTGTCTCCATAAGGGAATATCCTCAAAGTGACTCCAAGGTAGGGGGTATAATTGTGGTGAATGCTGGAGACTTGCCCCAGTTTCAGCCACTGGTGTAGCTGCACTCTTTCAAACCCTTAGTACAGGCAGGGCAAGCTGTGATTTGCATCAGACTGGAATTGGAGCAAGTACCCAGGACAGTTGTTAAAATGAATAGAAGATGTGTGGCTAAGTTTCCTGTGCTTGTTTGAAAACTGGTTTATCATGAGGTTTCTTAATAGCAAGGATGTTATGTGTGAGAGAGAAAAAGAGTGTGTGTGATACCTAATCTCATACTGATTGTTGGGACCATTTACACATTTGTACAGAACAATTTACACTAGTAACATTTGAAGGAGAATGGTTCCCTTATGTTCTATTTTTAGGCTGGCACTTTATAACTGCAGCTGCATTTTCTTCATTAAAAAACACCCAATACAGAGATGACAGGCAAACGTGCATCATTTATGGCCCTAATATAGAATCAGATCTAAAGGTGTAGTGTGCTCAGAGAGGCTTGCAAGGCTGAGCAAACACTGCACTGAGAAAGTGAGCTTTGCAGCTCACTGTCACCATGTCTCCTGGGTGCTGTTAGCAGATGCGATACTGCAGTACTACACAGCAGCATCCCCTTGCCTTGCCTTGCCTTGCCTTGCGGACGGCAGACAGTGCAATATGACTGCTAGCTGTCGTCGTTGTCCCATGGGTGCTCCCGTCCGACCTTGGTTAGGTTGGTCGGGGGTGCCTAGGAAGACATGGGTGCTCCTGGCTGAGGTTGTTTGGGGGCGCCTGGATAAAAATGGGAATGACTCCAGGTCATTCTCTTCTTTAAGTGTCATCTAATGGAGATTCAGTGCTGCCTGGAATATCATGCCAGCTGGAGGCTTCTGACTCAGGTTGCTTTCCCAGTCGGCAGTACTGCATGGTCACACCTACCCCAGCCTACCCCTGGCTCCCATGGCTCATGAAGCCTGGACAGTAGTAAGGAACAGTTGTACTATAGGGTGAGCAAGTGCATAAAGGTGATAGAATGTGCCTTTGGATGTTTAAAAACTCGCTGGTGCAGTTTACTATCTCAGTTAGACCTCAGTGAAACCAGTATTCCCATTGTTATTACTGCTTGCTGTGTGATCCACAATATCTGTGAGAGTTAGGGGGAGACATTTAGAGCGGGGTGGGAGGTTGAGGGAAATCTCTTGGATGCTGATTATGTGCAGCCAGACACCTGGGCGCTTAGAAATACACAGCAGGTGTGCTGTGCATCAGAGAAGCTTTGAAAACCAGTTTCATGACTGGCCAGACTATGGTGTGAAAGTTCTGTTGTTCCTTGATGAAAACTCGCCCCCTTGATTGACTCATTCCCTGTAAGCCAACTGCCCTCCCCTCCCCCCATTGATCTCTGCTTGCAGAGACAATAAAGCCATTGTTTCAAATTCATGCATTCTTTATTAATTCATCACACAAATGGGGGGAATAACTTCCAAGGTAGCCCAGGAGAGGTAGGGGAGGAGGGAAGCACAGGGGTGGGGTAGTTGTTGGGGCATCCCTAGAATGGCATGCAGCTCATCATAGAAGCGGCATGTCTAGGGCTCTGACCTGGAGCGGCCGTTTGCCTCTCTGGTTTTTTGGTAGGCTTCACACACTGCTGTGGGTCCCTGTTATAACCTCTGTCCTTCATGCCCTTGGAGATTTTTTTTCAAATATTCTGGCATTTCATCTTTTGGAACGGAGTTTGGATAGCATGGATTCATCTCCCCATACAGCGCTCAGATCCAGTACCTCCCGTTCAGCCCATGCTGGAGCTCTTTTGCGATTCTGGGACTCCATGGTCACCTGTGCTGATGAGCCCTGCACGGTCACCTGTGCTGATCAGCTCACCACTCTGGCCAAACAGGAAATGAAATTCAGAAGTTCACGGGGCTTTTCCTGTCTACCTGGCCAGTGCATCTGAGTTGACAGCGCTGTCCAGAGCACTCTGGGATAGCTCCCGGAGCCCTATACTATCGAATTGCATCCACACTACCCCAAATTCAACCCACCAGGGTTGATTTCAGTGCTAATCCCTCGTTGGGGAGGAGTACAGAAATTGATTTTAAGAGCCCTTTATGTTGACAAAAATGGCTTTGTCGTGTGGACTGGAGCAGGGTTAAATCGATCAAACACTTCTAAATTTGACCTAAACTCATAGTGTAGAGCAGGGCTAAGGGACTTCACACCACAGTAACTGTATTGATGTAATACAGTGGCTCTCAAACTTTTGTACTGGTGACCCTTTCACACAGCAAGCCTCTGAGCACAACCCCCCTTATAAATTAAAAACATTTTTTAATATATTTACCACCATTATAAATGTTGGAGGCAAAGCGGGGTTTGGAGTGAAAGTTGGCAGCTCAAGACCCTCCCCCCCTCATGTAATAACCTTGTGACTCCCTAAGCGGTCCTGACCCCCAATTTGAGAACCCCTGATGTATTTAAAATAGTACTGCTAAATTGATACAAACCCATAAACTCCATTATATATTATGCTGACCTAAAAGGGTTTATCCCAAATCAGTTTACTTACTGGATTAAGCTGCACCAGTGGTGCAATGCATTTATGTTAGAGGTTAAATTTCCTCGGTGTAGACATGTCTCAGACTCTTACCACTGTGCAATGTATACACCCAACCCTTTGCCTGTCATCTCTGAATTGGGGCCACTAAGAGCCTGATCCACTACTGCATTATTCCTATTTTACACTGGTGAGTTCAGTGGTGTTACACTGATATAAAACTGGACCAAGACAATGATGAATTGGGCCCTCAGAGTCAACCCTTACACAGCCAGGTTCCAGAAGAAAGGAGAATAGCAAGACAAGCAACTAACAAGAGTGTGTAAGAATACATGTGTTAGAGACAGTTATTCTCTGCTTTACTTTACATCTTCCATCTCCTTGGCATGGAAATTACTCCCTTACAGTCACATTGCATTAGGTGAGTGTAACTACATCTGGGAAAGTCTTCATTTAGGAAAATTCAAGTCTATTGGAATAGAATTCATATCACCATAAGCAACACTACTGATTTTGCCCCATTGTCGTTTCCCCCACCTCCTCACCCCCTTTTCTTTTACAAACAGTTATAACAGTTTTGCTTGAGTTTGGTACTTGGGCTAGTGAAGGAATTGTAGCCTTGGCTAAAGCATGGTAACTGAGAGACAAAGGCTATGAAGGTTTTTCCTCTGTGCAGTCCTGCCATGGACATCACTCCTGATCTGAAGTATCCTCTGCTATTCCTTGGCCCTTCCCTGTAACTCTGCTAATCTATGTAATCTGAGCTGGATTCTCTTCAGTTTTACCCCAGGGTGCCTCCACTCACTTCACTGAAGTTGCTCCTGGCTGACATACGTGTAAGTGAGAGAAGAATTAGAGCCACCGTCTATCTCTGTGTCCATCATGGGTTTCTAGGCACTAAATAGAAAATAGAGAAACAAACAATTATTTGCATCACACATTGATCATCTCTTAGTATCCACATCCCACTACTTCTTCCCTGTGTTCTGATACGTAGCAACCCCATGATACTTCAACCCTGTGTGTTCTCAGTGCACCTGAGTCATGACCTGAAGGGCATGGTGGACCACCCTACAACTCTGATAGTATGCCTCATTTTTCTTTATCTGTATACCCCCAGCTGTTTCCATTCTGGGTCTCTCCTGAGTAGAATCTTTCAGTGATGTCAGATTGCATGTATTTTGTTATGTGGACCAGCATCATCAAGGCAGCACCTATCAAATACTTTTCACTTCACGAATGTTCCTTTAGACACCTTCCACCCAATGTAGTAGGTGCTGTGCAAACACAGAACAAAAAGATGGTCTCAGTCTCAAATTGCTCACACTCTGAATATTTTATTTTTAAGTGTTCTCTATAAATGAGCGATGCCCGTGAACCACAGTGGTAAAAAGTTCCTTCCATGAATATGCCTCACTCCCTGTATTATGCATCCCAGCAATGCAGCACACATCACCACAGATCTGGCTTTTAGCTGAGCTACATATTAACATATGCCCATGCGCATAGCAGAAAAAACCCTACAGAACGACCATTTAATAGTGTTCTTTCATAAAGTTGCTACTGTCTGTTTATTTGACATTAAAAAAATGGCCCTTCTAACACATGGAGCTTAAATACAAAAATGTAATGACATTTATTCTCACAGCTGCCAGCAAACTCACATGCACCATGAGTCATTCCAGATGTGGATAAAAACAAAGTGTGCCTATGAAAGCAAGTTTGCTGATCCCTAGGAGAGTTGGTTTAGGGGAAGAGCTGCTGCATTGACTTCAATAGCACTCAAGAGAACAGACACGTTCTTCTTTGGGGGTGGGGAGGTAGTCCTCTCTTCCTGAAAAGGAAGCAAGGAAACAAATAGCTAATATACAGATATAGAGAGAGATTTTAAAGTAAAGGATGCATTGGAAGACCTTGCTACTGCTGCTTTTCTATTGTAATACTCAGGCCACTGTGAGCCCGAGGTGGAACAGAGGTAAGATTTAAATATTACAAACAAAAACTATTTATGGGAAAACTCTGAAATTGCAGAATGGCTCTGACATGATTTTTTTCTTCATTTGTCACCGCCAGCTCTTGAATTTTTTTCCATTCACAGCAGGTTAAATGGGAAAAAAATCTCCTCACTTTCTTTCTTCTTCCCCTTCTATTAAAATAAAATTAGAGGCAGCTTTTTCAGGACATGGAATGCAGAAGAAAAATCTTGGCAGCCACAAGGGACATAATTCTATCTTCTCTTCTGGGCAGGTGTTAGGGGTTTAAAAGAAATAGCTATATAGAACAAAATTTAAAATCCCTTCAGGATACAGGGCACCTTAGTAATAAGAACTCTGAATCTGGGGGACTAGCATGTTTCATATACAGAAAGCTGTCAGTATGAAGCTACATGGCATTACCTACGTATATTTATATTTTTCAGTGACTTACGAAGGAAGTGTGTCCAGCCAGTTCAGGAATTACCTTATGTGGCCCCATCCAGTATCTTTACTAATGATTTTTTTTTTTTAACTTTCTCTTTTTCTTTATTCTCTCCACTGGAATTTGGCTGTGGTTCTGTGACTGGTTTGGTAGCACTGTCTGGAATGGGGAAACGAAACACCTCCTAACAGAATTTTTTGGGACTGAACCTAACCCACAGACATTTCAAGGGAACTTTGGCACCAATGAAGTACAAGTTAAATTTATTATTCAGTCCCCTCTCCTCCTTCTGTGGGCTTGATTCCTTTCTAACTGAGTCTGTGCTTTATAACAAGAGTTGGATTTTTGAAGGGGCATCAGTGAGTGAAGTTGGATGAGACTTTAACTCTTCTCTAGGAGGCAGTGTTGCCTAGCGGCTAGCATGCTGGGCTGAGACTCAGAAGACCTGGGCTCTATTCCCAGCTCTGTCACTGACTGCGGGCATTGAGCAAGTCTCTTTGGCTCTCTTAGTTTCCCCATCAGTAAGACAGGGATAGTGATACTGGCATCCTTTGTAAAATGTGCTTAGAGATCTACCAATGAACAGATAAAGCATTACCCCATCTGTGTGTCATGCTAATAAGGAAATAACAGTTATGCATTGCTCTTTGAAATAAATCTTACCTCTAGGTGGATGAGAGCAGAGAAGTTGGGCATCTTTTCAGGACCAATGTCCTTGAAGTAGAGAGGACAACAGTTACTGCTATACCTTTAATGCCCTTCTTTGTTTTTATTGATTCAATTACTTTAATTTATCGAATTCATGTAATTACTAAAGTCCAAGGATCATGAACAAAATGTGGAGAGAAAAAGAAGAGGGCCCCATTCTCCCCCTAGTAGCTTTTAGAGCATGGTAGTGCTGAGAGTTTTAACTCCATTTTCTGGCACATTTTGGAGGCGAGCATAAAGGTGGTACTGCCTGGTGAGCCCTACATAAAAGAGGTCGGAAATCCAACTCCCACCTGCTGATGTAGGGGTATCAGCTCAAGGCAAGGGGCTTCAATGGGAAGGACTCCTTGACTGTTCACTGGCACCTGGCCCTCTCAGCTTCATGGCAGCTGCTAGAGCTGTTTCCAGGCACTCTTGCTACCATAATTCCTCCCGCCCCCCACCATGAAATACCAACATGGCAGCCCCTCCCTTAGTGGAAACCTGAGAATAGTGTTGAGCCTTACATCTTTCCCTCAAGGTCAACAGACCTGGGCTCTGTCAGAGCAGTGGGGGAAGCCAGTTTCAGTCAGGGGCCTTCCATTGAAAATAACCTATCCTTAGTCCTATAGGTTAAACTTGGAGACTGCTAGCTGGAGCACCAGGAGCTGTTAAGCTCAACTGCCATGATTGTGAATAAGGGTTGGGGAGCTATCTCAGATGGCCAGGACCCGAACCATTCAGCAAAGCCAACAACCTGCATGGCATCTGGAAGTGAACAGAATGATGGAATATGTTATTTGGGGTTGTGACAGTTCTAGGACTCACAACCACATCACCTCCCACTGGTCGCTCCGGGAATTAGCTCAGTCCATGGGGAGCACCCTCTGCTGGCAGTGTCCCATCCGTCTCTTGTTCTCCATTGGCATCTGGACCCATGTTGCTCCCCGCTTGACAGTGTCCTTCAGGCCACTGCCCCTCCAGCAGTGCCCACTAGTCCATCCTCACCGCCTTCCAGGGGAGTGGAGAATTAGCAACAGTCCTTGCATCTGCCTCAGTGGCTAACCACAACCCCCAAAGTCTAGCTCCTTGCAATTTGTCTCAGCAACCATGTGGCCAGGTGCAGTACTGCTCAGTCCAAGGTGGTGGTCTCCTGCTCTGAAGACAGACCTTCCCCCATGAAAATCTGGGACAGCCTGCCTGCTGCTCTTCTGGGCAGCCATTATATAGGGCCTAGCCTAGCCCTGATTGGCTGGCTCTAATCTCAGCCCTGATTGCCTCTCAGTAGGCCCTTCTCTGACTGGCTGCCGGCCTGTGCAACCATTCTGGCCTACTCTGTCTTTTCTGAGCAAAACCTCAGCCAGCTAACTCTCATCCAAGTCCTGATCTAGGCTTGGTGCTGGGAATGCAAAGGCAGCACAGCATCTGGATCTGATGAAAACCTGGAGCTGCATATCATCTGCATACTGACCGGTACCATGAATTGTTTAAAGCAAACTCTCCCTCACAAAACAAAAAGTCCCGTGTTAGTTAATAGTTGGCCTTCACAGTAAGGATGAGCATTGGAGGTTTGGGTAAAACAGTACCTGAATCAGAATCCTGTTGTCAAGGATTTGGCCTATCTCTGCTCCGAGATTGTGATGGGCTAAGATAAGAGACATTTAGTTAAATCTCTGAACTTTGAGAGCTTTTATAAAACAGAGTGCTGCAGTCACAAGCACATAACTGGGAGTGAGCACGTAACCTGCAGGAACCCAAATCTAAATCTTTCTGCCCCTGAACAGGGCCGTTGAGAGGAGAGACTTAGGGAAGCCTTAGGGTGGGTCTCTCCATAGTAGTCAGGAATGACTACCAAAAAGAGATAGCATCTCCCCTCCCCTCTCAGCTGTGGTGGAAGCTGGGTAAGCCTTGGAAGGTTAGTACTCAGTATCTTGAATGTATTTGTTCTTGTTTTTGAGAGCTTGTTTGAAGGGGAAAAAAAAGGGAAAGGGCCTTGGGCTGAATGGTGGTTGGAAGCTTTATTCTACTTCCCCCTCCTGGTGAGTTTCATTACTGGTTGGTGTGCACTATTCTTAGCCTGGGCTTTACCAACATTTAAAAAAAGGCAAACAAACATCTTTTTTTCTTCTTGCTCATCCCTATTCTACGGTAATGTTTGTAGTGCCATATGGAATATCACACCCACTCTGTCTTATGTACCTGCCCATATCCAAATGTGAGATGTATCAAGAGGTAGCCGTGTCAGTCTGTATCCACAAAAACAACATGGAGTTTGGTGGCACCTTAAAGACTAACAGATTTATTTGGGCATAAGCTTTCGTGGGTAAAAAACCTCACTTCTTCAGATGCATGGAGTGAAAATTACAGATGCAGGCCTTATATACTGACACATGAAGAGAAGAGAGTTACCTCACAAGTGGAGAACCAGTGTTGTCAGAGCCAAGTCGATCAGGGTGGATGTAGTTCACTCCCAATAATAGATAAGGAGGTGTCAATTCCAGGAGAGGCAAAGCTCCTTTTGTAATAAGCCAGCCACTCCCAGTCCCTATTCAAGCCCAGATTAATGGTGTTAAATTTGCAATTGAATTTTAGTTCTGCTGTTTCTCTTTGAAGTCCGTTTCTGAAGTTTTTTTGTTCACGAATAGTTAATTTTAAATCTGTTATAGAATGTCCAGGGAGATTGAAGTGTTCTCCTGCTGGCTTTTGTATGTTACCATTCCTGATGTCCGATTTGTGTCCATTTATTCTTTTACATAGGGACTGTCCAGTTTGGCCACTGTACACAGCAGAGGGGCGTTGCTGGTACATGATGGCATATATAACATTAGTAGATGTGCAGGTGAATGAGCCCCTGCTGGTGTGGCTCATGTGATTGGGTCCTCATGTTTGTGGGGATGGGGGGGGGCAGAAAGAGAGTCCCTGAGATAGGATAGACTCTTCAGCAGGGCTAAGTGTGTGGTTGGATAGATTAACGATATTGTTAGGTGAGCTGAGGGTACCACTGTTGTAGCCCCCTGTGAGATGGGAACATCTTACAATGGAGGCAAAGCTTGACTAGGAGCAACATTCAGAACAGCCCAGTGAGGAGCTTGAATGGAGATGAGGCACATTTCTTTTACACAGCTGAAGTTTTCTAAAGCCTCAGTACCACTCCTTGGCATTCTGATTTCACTAATTTACTCTGAGAAACAGCAAGATAATAACAGGTCTTTTGCAGTAAATGTAATTTTGGATCCGTAATGAGTGATTCGCCAGCCCCTTTGTAACAAGGTACAAATAAGAGGTGTGATTATTACAAATGAGCTTGAACCAAAACTCTAGAGCTGCATAGATGTTCAAAGTGGCCAACTTCCAGTAACTATAGAAACCATAGGCCAAATTCTGTTTTGTTTTTTCTATAAACCAGTATAAATCTGGATTAATTCCATTGACTTCAATGTAGCTGAGAGCAGAATTTAGCACATTATCTGTATTCTTGGAATTGCTTGGTTTTACAGCAGAAATCCTAAAACTAGGCTTGTTTGCACATGTCAGTTCACTTAGTTATATATTATTAGCTTTCAGAGCTTCCTGATCAGAATCAAATACCACACAGCCAATGAGGTGTGTTTGTAGTGTGGTTCTCTGGGTGAAGATGCAATATGATTCCTCAGGGGTGAGCTTCCTTTGACAGTGAGGAAGCAATTGTGTCTGTAATTTCACCCACCATTGAAAGCTGTGGAAGGAGGAATGGAAAATGTAAGGTTGGAAGAAGGTCAAGGTTTTCTCACTTAGTCCATATGCATTGCTATAAATCTCTCCTCACACTCTCTGCAAAAGTGGATCATCTATAATTCCATAAAGCTAAGGATGTATTTATTCCCTGGATACATTTCTTGTGTTTGCCGCTGGGGAGAAAGGAAGCCTGTCTACCTTGATTTCCCCATAACAGTCCTAATTCTTAGTGTTACATCTAGTGTTCTGACAATATAAGTATTGAACCTGAGTGAATGGCCATTGTTCAAGTCACTACCATTTCGAGTTACATGCTGCTGCCTATAGTGCTGCCACAGGTGCAGAAAACTGGCTGCTTTCTGGAGCCAAGTGGGAGAGGGAAGTGTGTCCATGCCCAACCAGTCATTTCACACTTGAGGTAGGGTTTAATTCTTCATCTGATCCATGACCAGAGGCCCATGCCAGGTCCGTGGTGGTGGTCCTGCCACATGCACTGTCTATGTAGTCCATCCTGGCAAAGGAACAAGGTGAATCAGCAAAACTTTTTATATTACTCTCCTCTTTCCCACCCTGCTCCATATTGCCCACCTCCTTTCTGCAGCAGCCTCTAGGATTCTCTGCTGACAATAATACTCAATACTCATCACTTCTGGCTTGGATGGCACAAGCAAAGGGAATCTAGCTTGAATACCGCATGTAATTACCACACAAATGGACAAACACGCCCAGTAGCCCCACGTGTACTGGGTCATGGTTTTGGCTTGTATAGAACATGATGATGATTGTAAAGGTCTGGCCCAAGCAGGAAAACAAATTACACCAGTTGGTCTTGGAACAAGAGCTTTTTAAATACAGTGTCCTTTTCGCTTGCTCTGATTTACATAGAGTACTTATTATCTGATTCATAAAAAATGTATATACAGCTATGAAGGATTTGAAATACTATGAAACTTGGCCAATTTTCTATGCTTGTGTGTAAAATTTGCTCCTTCTTATACAGTAAAGAAGTGTTTCCCAAACTTGGGACGCTGCTTATTTAGGGAAAGCCCCTGGTGGGCCGGGCTGGTTTGTTTACCTGCCACATCCACAGGTCCAGACGATCGTGGCTCCCACTGATCGCGGTTTGCTGCTCCAGGCCAATGGGAGCTGCTGGAAGCGGCAGCCAGTATGACCTTTGGCCTGTGCCGCTTCCAGCTGCTCCCATTGGCCTGGAGCAGCGAACCACACCCAGTGGGAACCACGATCAGCTGGACCTGCAGATGCAGCAGGTAAACAAACTGGCCCGGCCCGCCAGGGGCTTTCCCTAAACAAGTGGTGTCCCAAGTTTGGGAAACACTGCAGTAAAGAAAAGACTTTCCTTTTATCTGACTTCCATCCATGCCTTGAAGGGTGCCTGGATCCCATATTATTTTGCTTGTATGATACTATTGGGCTAAATTTTTCTCTTGTGTTACTCCACTGAACTCTGTGGAGTTATGCCAGCAGAACATTTAGCCAGTTATATCAGTTATATCACCTATCCTGAATTTCATAGGTTTATACCAATTCTCAGAGATCTATGATTGTTACAAGTATCTGGAATCTCCTCATTTCAGGTTAATTTCTTAGTTGTGACAATGCAATTCACAATACTGTGACTTTGTTTAAAGCAGTGTGGGCTAGTGCAGTGGTTTTCAAAGCCGGTCTGCCACTTGTGTAGGGAAAGCCCCTGGCGGGCCGGGTCAGTTTGTTTACCTGCCATGTTCGCAGGTTCAGCCGATCGTGGCTCCCACTGGCTGCGGTTCGCCGCTCCAGGCAAATGGGGGCCACAGGAAGCGGCGCAGGCCGAGGGATGTGCTGGCTGCCCTTCCTGCAGTCCCCATTGGCCTGGAGCAGCGAACCACAGCCAGTGGGAGCAGCGATCGGCCGAATGTGCGGATGCGGCAGGTAAACAAACTGTCCCGGCCCACCAGGGGCTTTCCCTGAACAAGCGGTGGCCCTGGTTTGAGAACCACTGGGCTAGTAGCCAGAACATTGGACTGTGATTCAGGAGACCTGGATTCTACTCCCAACTCTACCACTGGGCTGATGGGTGACCTTGGGCAAGTCACCTCACCTCTCTGTGGCTCAGTTTTCCCATCTGTAAAATGAGAATATTGATTCTTTTTCTCCTTTGAAAAGTGCTTTGAAATGTATTGATGAAAAGTGCTATATAAGAGCACGTTTTTAAAATTTGATGTCATACAAACAGTGCCTCTACAAACACTTGATGGACTTAAATAATAGACTTATGGAATCAAATAAAGAATAAATAAATTTTAAAATAAAAATGACCGAAAGGAGAGAGAGTGAATATAGAAAAGAAAAATAATGGGGTGTGGAAGGTGGGGAATGTATTTTCAGGTGGACTCTGAAAATGGAGTGAGAGCTGATGAGGTAAAGAACTACAGGGAGGCTGTCCCACATGGCAGATGGTTCAGAGGAGAAGGCTCTTGCACCAGCAGTGGTGAGAATGTGAGTTTGTAACGAAAGGAGACTATTGCAGAGGGAGCAGGCAAGGGACTAGAGGGATCCTGATGTAGGGTAGAGAAAGCCCAGACAAGGTTAAATAGGGGCCAGATCCTGATCCCCATTCAGGTTTCACCCCAGCAGCAGAAAGTATTGGAAAGCCAGTGGACTTAATCCTTGGAGAGTTTTACCTACACAGGAAATCTCCTAGTGGTGTACAACTGGCATAGCGGCTCCATACCAAACCTCATCCCAGCATGTTGCTGGCTCCTGAAACAGCGGGGCCATGGGCAGCCAGATTTAAGTTAGAGGAGCCTTTGTTCCAGACAAGTGGTAAAGGCTGCTTAAAAAAAAAAAGCAGATCAAGCATTTAGTGTAAGCCTGTTGCAGAGGAATCAGTTAATACCATCAGCCTGGCATACATAGATGGGACACCTCTGCTAAAGACAGGCCTACACTAAAACCCTGGAGCTACACGCACAAACTTTAGGAGTGTTTTGGTCTGGGTCTGAAATTTGTGGATCAGTCTATTTTCTTGTTTAAAGTTCCATTTACTGAGTACAATCTCAGCCTCACTGAAGTGAATGGGACTTTTGACACTGATTTCAATGAAGCCAAGATTTAACCCATTATCTGTTATTGCATGTCCCATAGTAGGCAAGAATGATCAAAGACATCCTGCACATGCATGAGGAATTGCTGGGAATTTGCTAAAAGTGTCTTCATCAGAAGTGGCTTTAGCACTTTTGAATGCCACATGTGTAGGTTATATGGGTGTCAGAAGGTAATAGGGAAAGGAGTTGTTGTTCCATAGAGTCACAGAATGAAAGAAGAAATGTTTCCCAATCAGCACTGAGTAGACAGACCAGTGTTACCTGCGGACCGGCTTTGTGGAGAGGGGAACAAGCCAAAATCCAAAATAGTAGTTTGGCTTCCTCCTCCCATTAAAAGGAAAGGCAGGAGTATTGGGCACACTTTCCACCCACCTTTCTCCATCTATTTCTCCTTCCCACCACTCTGAGGTAATAATAACTAATCATACTTTGTACTTCTATATCGTATGACACCTGTTCCTTGGAGAGATCCTCCCCATGGGTATTCTGCCTTTCTGACGGTTGTGTATCTGCTGGATCTGAGATATGGTCCCTTGAACCAGCCTCAGTCTGTTACATAACAGGAGCTTACTAACCCATTAAGTGGCTTAACCTTTAAGAAGGAGCAGCTGTTATCCCCTCAGAGGTTCCGAGGAGAGTTAGTGCTGTAACGATAGTCTGGTTGCTATTGTCTCATCATCAGTGTGGTGGTGATGGTAGGAGTTCAGTATTGGAGTTGAGACCCAGAAGATGAATGTGTGAAAAAGAAAAAAGTAGACTAAAATGATAACCATTGCTCACTTTTGTTCCCACAGAGGGTTCTTTCTTTCATTGAAGCGTATGCAGGGGCATTTCTCGGCCCAATTTGCTGGCTATGGTTGGCAGCTCACCAACTCCCTTGAGATCAGCACTCGTTCCTTTCATTGTTTTGAAATTCCTCACCAGCCACAGTGAATTAGGTCACCAGCCACAGTGACTCAACACTGCACATGCGTCTCCGCTTGGAGGAGTCATGTTGGCTGTTTCCCTCCCCTCTTCCCCCCTCCAAAAAAAAAAAAAGTTGGATGAGGAAAAAGAAAGTTCCTGAAGGGACAGGGCATGCTTGCTCGACTGGAGACTCAGGTTGGATTCCCTGGGGAGTTTAAGTGACAGAAAGATGCATTTCCAGGCCAGATACCCAAAGCTGCACTGTGGTGGCACATATATTGCCCACACCCTCATGACACTTGAGGAGTGGAATGATGGGATTACATGATGACACAAAGTATTTGCATAGCTATGAACCTATAAAGCTGCACTGACTTTGACCTGGAAATCTGCTTGCATGGATGAGACATGGGTTTGAGTGGTGTGGTCTACTTTGTGGGCTTCAGGATAGCATGGACCAGTGTCCTGGTTTCTCTATTGTTTTGGAAATGGATATTGTCTTTCCAAATTGGCAGTGCTTATATGAGCCAGATAGGGGGAACCACATGCCTATCTATAAAATGGACAGGTTGGGCAAGTGGAGTTGGGAAAAAGGCAGAAGACAGACACACAGAAAGACTAGAGGAAGGGCTGGAGGCAAAAAGAAAACAGAGCAAATGAGAGGACAGAGGATAATCCATGAAACTAAAAGGGGAGAGAAAAGTAGAAGATGGAAGGAGAAACAAAGAATTTGATAAATATGGATGGTGGGAAAGATTAAAGCATACACAATTTTATAGTTATGGCAATTTTAACCCACAGAGGATGTTGGTCTGTTACAGCTGCACCCTGTTCCTTCCCATGGGAGCCCGCTTCTTTAGCTTAAGATGCACTGACATCTGCTTTTAGGTCTGGAAGTCCCACATCCATTCCCTCATGTTGGCCATCCTGGTAGATGTTGCACAACATTGTTTATTCCTATCCCTGGAGAGGAGAAAAATAGCTGTTTTCTTGAATTTTTATTCATGAAATGCAGATTGTATTCCTGTGGGTATTGTTTGTGTCTCTAACACAGGGGTACGCAACCTATGGCACGTGTCGAAGGTGGCACGTGAGCTGATTTTCAGTGGCACTCACAGTGCCCGGGTCCTGGCCACCAGTCTGGGGGGCTCTGCATTTTAATTTAATTTTAAATGAAGCTTCTTAAACATTTTAAAAACCTTATTTACTTTACATGCAACAATAGTTTAGTTATATATTATAGACTTATAGAAAGAGACCTTCTAAAAATGTTAAAATGTATTACTGGCACACAAAACCTTAAATTAGAGTGAATAAGTGAAGACTCGCCCCACCACTTCTGAAAGATTGCCAACCCCTGCTCTAACACCCAGCTAAAATAGAAAATTAATGTTAATACATGTAACTGTACTATTTATTGCTATTGTCCCTGGTTTGGCACTGGACAAACACCATTTCCAGTTACTCACTACTTTTTAAAATTGCAATATCGATGTTTAGGACATCATGCCATAACTGGAACCGTACATTTCTCGTAATTGCAGGAACTTCTGCTTCTCCAGACCTGCATTCCAAGTTGGCAGAAAGTTCTGGGAGCCAGAAGGTCTAGTAATTATTAAAACACAAAGGATTTTTTTTCTCCCTACCAAGTTTATGAACAAACACAACCACGAGTTACAGGGGAGCGAGTTAGTATAGCCTCTTCTTGGACTGGAAAGTTTAAGGCTCAGTTGTGTCTGCACAGAAATGAAAGGGGAGAGGACAAGGGCACAAGATTTTTCTTTGCCCATGTGCCCCAGTGGAGAGGTTGGATACAAATGGTGCTTGTGCTCAGGTAGCCAAAGGACTATGGAAATCCAGAGAGGACAGGAAATATCTAATAATGTCATGGCGCTGCTTCTATACAGATCAGCAGAGCTAGCCCAATGTGGAACAGAGGGCATGCTGCACCCATCAAAGGGAAGCTTGGTGGCCATGCCCCTGGTTTAGATGAGTGAACTGCAGAACTGTCAGATGTCCTCCATGAAACCCACTAAGATCAATGAACAACAGAGACCTACTTCCTGGAAGTGTTTGAAGCTCACTTCTGCATGATCTAACACGAAAACTGCTCCCCGCTCTCTCTCATCTATCTGTCTGCTCACTCATGCATTATCCGGTCTCCGCTCAAAACCATCTCAGCTGCACAGGGCCAGGCTGGGTTTTGCAGAACCCTGAGCAAAGTGTGATGTAGGTGGAATGAGGCTGTCTTCAGTAGCCCACGTAATGTAGTTGGAGGGAATAGTTCTGAGGAGAGGATCATGGCATTTGGCACTAAGGGTCTAGATAGGAAAATGTGTCAGTTGTTAGTAGGGCATGTTGACTAGGCTGTTTGTCTTTGTTAGGCCATAGGGTGTTGCATCTCCCATGCAGGAAGGCGAGAATGTAAGTGGGTGTTGCTAAGAGGTCATTAGTGTGTTGGCGAAAATGGAGTCTGTCACACAAGCAAGTGCCTCTCCATTGAAGTCTCTGCAAATCAATGCAGCTGATTGTACCTTTGCAGCCCTACCAGTGAGTTAGAACATAAGAACAGCCATACTGGGTCAGACCAAAAGCCCAGTATCCTGTCCTCTGACAGTGGCCAATGTCAGGCACTCCAAAGGGAATGAACAGACAGGTTATCATCAAGTGATCCATGCCCTGTCACCCAATCCCAGCTTCTGGCAAACAGAGGCTAGGGACACCATTCCTGCCCATCCTGGCTAATAGCAATTGATGGACATATCCTCCACGAATCTATCTAGCTCCCTTTTCAACCCTGTTACAGTATTGGCCTTCACAACACCATCTACCAGGGAGTTCCAGAGGTTGACACTGTGTTGCATGAAAAAATACTTTCTTGTGTTTGTTTTAAACCTGCTACTTATTAATTTCATTTGGTGGCTCCTTCTTCTTGTATTATGAGGAGGCATAGATAACATTTCCTTATTTACTTTCTCTATACCACTCATGATTTTATAGACCTCTATCATATCCCCCCTTAGTCAACTTTTTTCTAAGCTGAAAAGTCCCTGTCTTATTAATCTCTCCCCATATGGAAGTCGATCTATACTCCTAATTATTTTTGTTTCCCTTTTCTGAACCTTTTCCAATTCCAATATATCTTTTTTGAGATGGGGTGACCATATCTGCACATAGTATTCAAGGTGTGGGCGTACCATGGATTTATATAGCAATATGATATTTTCTGTCTTATTATCTATCCCTTTCTTGATGATTCCCAACATTCTGTTCTTTTTTGACTGCTGCTGCACATTGAGTGGATGATTTCAGAGAACTATCCACAATGACTCCAAGATCTCTTTCTTGAGTGGTAACAGCTAATTTAGACCCCATCATTGTATATGTATAGTATTAGGATTATGTTTTCCAATGTGCATTACTTTGCATTTATCAACATTAAATTTCATCTGCCATTTTGTTGCCCAGTCACCCAGTTTTGTGAGATCCTTTTGTAGCTCTTCACAGTCTGCCTGGGACTTAACTATCTTGAGTAGTTTTGTATCATCTGCAAATTTTGCCACCTCACTGTTTACCCCTTTTTCCAGATCATTTATGAATATGTTAATAGGACTGGGCCCAGTACAGATCCCTGGGGGACACCACTATTTACCTCTCTCCATTCTGAAAACTGACCATTTATTCCTACCCTTTGTTTCCTATCTTTTAACCAGTTACCAATCCATGAGAGAACCTTCCCTCTTATCCCATGACTGCTTATTTTGCTTAAGAGCCTTTGGTGAGGGACCTTGTCAAAGGCTTTCTGAAAATCTAAATACACTATATCCACTGGATCCCCTTTGTCCACATGCTTGTTGACCCCCTCAAAGAATTCTAGTAGATTGGTGAGGCATGATTTCCCTTTACAAAAACCATGTTGACTATTTCCCAACAAATTATGTTCATCTATGTGTCTGACAATTTTGTTCTTTACGATAGTTTCAACCAATTTGCCCAGGTACTGAAGTGAGGCTTACTGGCCTGTAGTTGCCAGGGTCACCTCTGGAGCCCTTTTTAAAAATTGCATCACATTAGCTATCCTCCAGTCATTTGGTACAGAAGCTGATTTAAATGATAGGTTACAGATGACAGTTAGTAGTCCTGCAATTTCACATTTGAGGTTCCTTCAGAACTCTTGGGTGAATACCATCAGGTTCTGGAGACTTATTACTGTTTAGTTTATCAATTTTTTCCAAAACCTCCTCTACTGACACCTCAATTTGGGAGAGTTCCTCAGATCTGTCACCCAAAAAGAATAGCTCAGGTTTGGGAATCTCCCTCACATCCTCAACAGTGAAGACCAATGCAAAAAATTCATTTAGTTTCTCTGCAATGGCCTTATTGTCTTTTAGTGCTCCTTTAGCATCTTGATTGTTCAGTGGCCCTACTGGCTGTTAAGCAGGCTTTCTGCTTCTGATGTATTTAACATTTTTTTTGCTATTTCTTTTGCAGTTTTTGGCTAGCTGTTCTTCAAATTCTTTTTTTTGGTCTTTCTAATTATTTTGGTCTTTTCTAATTAGAAAAGAGTTGAGTTAGCTCTTCTAACCTCATCTTGGTTGGAAAAAGCTATTTGCATTTTTTTAAATCTTTTTGCAAAATGGAGTGCATTTTGTGCAATGATACTTCAAGGATCATTTTCTAAATACAAATGATAAAAATAATCCAGAAAACTACAAATCACCATCTAAGCAACCTCTCACTGACAAACTGGTATGCAGTGCTCACTCTCCTTATATAGACACACAGTATTAAAGCAGTGTGCATAGTCTGGTGCTCATGAGCAGCTCAAGAATAACAAATCAGTGCCCATTATTATTTTATTTCTTTATTTGCATTGTGGTAGTGCCTGGAAGCCCCAGTCATGGACCAGACCCCCTTGTGCTAGGTGCTGTACAAATACAGAACAAAATGATGGTCCTTGCTCCAAAGGATTTACAATCTAAGTAATAATCCAGTGTTCATGAGCAGCCCTATGTAAACAAGCTAGTGAGCATATGAGATGATGGAAAAACAGTCCTCTAAGGAAGAACATTTCAGATGGAATGTTCTAGGCAGTATCATTAATGAAAGGATAAATAACATTAATCAAAGTTTTTTTCTCCTTAAAGAGGAACAATACATTCTTTTAAATCCAGGCTATTTTATTCAAGGCTTTCTTCAGCCATTGTACAACTTCCCCAGCTCTAATAACCCCTAGAGGGTGGGTGGATATCATGGCTGCACTCAATCTATAACTCCCCGGACTCTGCCTCACATGGAAGGAGCAGTCTCCTGAATTTGGTCTTCCTAATTTTATGACATCATGCCATTATCATTTTGGCCTAAATATTTACTTGGGTCATTTTTCTGGAAGCCAAAATCCATTTTTCAAGTTCAGATCAACAAACTCCAAGGAAGGAGTGACTGGAGAAAGGGGATGCCTATCACTGAATTGAATACACATCAACAAATGCCGCAAAATCCACTCAGGCTGAGAGAATGTGAGATGGCACCTGCAGAGTGAAGTCAGGGACTGGAAGTTTTCATTTGTTTCAGTGGAAGCAGCAGGTGCTCAGCAGCTTCAGGATTGGCCCCATATATGGATAATTGAGAGAAGTTCTGGTTATATTGTTGAGCACAACACTTAGCGAACATAAACCTCAACTCCTCCTCTCTGTGCTCCAGAGATGGCCCCTTAGATGCCAGGGCTCTTTGCGTGACCTTGCTTTACTCCATATATGGCACAACACGATGCGATTTGTAGTGCAGTGCCTTTATGTAAACTTCACCAATGCTGACTTTCATGAGGCGATGCCAGTTTAGTTCATCTCAGGATCCATCCCAGGATGTCTAGCTGGCTTTAGCAATGCACTTTGTTTGAGTTGGCTTGGCTTTCTGCACTTGAAATCCTAATAGCAAGGCCAGTCTTACTTCAAACTTCAGCTTTCACTCATTGGGATATGAAACCAGAAATATCTGAATATTCCAACTTCAGAGCAGTGTGAAATTTATTGTGGAGAAAGGACAGCCGTGTGGGCAAGGCACTCTGCTGAGACGTAGGAGAGAGGGGTTCAGTTCCTGACTCTCCCGCAGTCTTTCTATGTGACCATAAGCATGACACTTGGTCCAGTGTTTCCCAAACAGAGTGTCATAGGAAGGGTTCTAGATGGATTGCGTGACCAGGGGAGGACCTGGAGTCAGGGCGATTGGAAAGCCAGCCTGCCCAGCACTCAGCCCACAATGGCAGGTTCTGTCCTGTGGGGCTGACTCCCAGCTCCTGACATTGCGACCAGGCATCAGGGCTGGCTCTAGGCACCAGAAAAACAAGCAGGTGCTTGGGGCAGCACATTTGCAGGGGACACCATTTGGGCTTTTTCTTTTTTTTTTAAACTCACTTCCTCCCCTCTCACAACCCTGCAGAAGCAGAGCCACAGAGCAGCCAAGGATCCAGCATGGGTGCTGAGAACCCATGGGACCCTGGGAGCTGCAGTTCCTTGCCTAGCTCCCTGCCCATAGAGCCAGATTTGGAGCAGGAGCACTGCTGAGGTGGGGGTCAGTGCCCCCTCAGTGGGATGAGGAGCAGGCAGAGGTGGAGAAGGATGCTGGCTGATGATTTTGGGCCAACCCACATGAATTTGAACGTTGGGAGGATTGCAAAAAAGATAAATGCAGTTGTTGGTCACCTAAGAAAAAAGTTTGGAAACCATCGACTTAATCTCACTGTGTTTCAGTTCCCCTTCTGCTTACATATTTTATCACTTCTTCCCCTCCTTTGACTGGCATGTCTGTTTAGGCTGTAAGAGGTTTGGGGTGGGGACTGTCTATCTGCATGCACAGCATCTGGCACATGGGTCCCTGGTCTTGGCTGAGGCTTCTGTATTATAACTAATACATTTCAAATCCAACTTTTAAGCTTTTAGTACATTTTTGGCAATACCCAAAATGCTGGTGAAATTCCACTGGTGTGCTATAATATGCATACACTTCGAAGTATGTTTAAGATTTTACATATCTTTGCAGTCATTGTCTGTTATCCCATCAAAGTTGTTTCCATGCCAGACATTTGCGAAGTTATGATGAAAATTTGAGAGAATGAACTCTCTTCTTCTGATTTTTATTTCAAATGTGCCACACCTCACACCCCTGGCTCTGAGTTAAGGACTTTTAGGTGGTTCTTACTCTTCAGATTTTTCTGAGCAGCAAAATAGCTGTGCAATTCCAATTCATAAAACACATCTACATCAGTCTTCTCCTCCCACTCTTGGGAAATACATGATGCTTTGGAAAGACTCTGTTTCCAGGGACAATTCATTTCCTCAGTGAAAGGATCTTATAGTCCCCTGCAACTTGCTCAGTGGACAAGGCTGGTTTCTACACTTTTCCCATCTAGCACATCTTTATGTCATTAAGAAAACTAGCAGCAGATGCACAGACATATGGAGATCAGCTAACATCTGGAAAGACAGCTGTGTTCTTCCTATTTCTGAAGCAGAAATAAAATCCTAAAGCAGGAGAGAGAAAAGAAAGATTAATGTTTTCTCATTCTACAAATTTATTTAAATTTGTAGGGTGCTGTGGGAGGGAGAGGGGAACAACTCTAGTCCTTCCTAATCAGACTGAAAATCAGCAATGTAAAGGAAATCCCTCGCCAGCTTTGACCTGTGTGTATTCATACCTGATATTACTGGAGATCAGCTTACCCCATCTGTGGATCTAGTAATGTGTGAGTACTTCATAATAAACTATTTATTAAAAGAATTTTGCCTCTATTTCTGTTCCCAAATAGTTTGTGGGTAAATTGTTATACTTCTTAATTTATTCATGACATGGAATTATTTCTAAGAAACTAATTTCTTTGGCAAATAATTCTTGGAGCCAGGTTCTGCTATTCTTTCTTATATTAAATAATAGCTTGGTGATCTCAGTGAGACATCTCATAGATTAAGGTACTAGTCAATGTGAGTAATAGCATCTAGCTCTTAGTCTGCAGATTGACATAAATTCATAGATTTACAGGCCGGAAGGGACTATTAGATCATCTAGTCTGACCTCCAGTATATCACAGCCATAGAATTTCACCCAGCTACTCTTGTACTGAACCCAGTACTTCTGTTTGGCTATTGCTTATCTTCCTGAAAGGCATCCAGTCTTGATCTGAAGCCATGAAGAGGTGGAGAATTGGCTACTTCGCTTGGTAGTTTATTCCAATGGTTGTTCAAAATAATTGTGCTTTATTTCACTGGAAACTTTTGAAATCGATGTTGTGTTAGTTAGTTACCTAATCATTGTCTTATTGTTTCTGTCCCCTGATTGGATGACTAATGGAACTAACCAACAATAGTGCAAATTTAAAATGGAATATTTGAATTCAACATTGCAGTTTGTGACTCAAAATCCAAATTGTTACCTGCTTAGTTATGCAATTCAGAATTGACTTTTGATTAATTTTTGAGCATTTACAATTTAAATGAGCTGGTGTGTGTGTGTGTGTGTATGCACATGCTATCGAAGCGTGTTTGTTGGAATAGTTAAGGGAACTAACAAAAAGGAAGAAACACAGCAGAAGTAAATTAGTTGAAAATTCAAATAACTTTGAATGGAAATGTTTTACCCAGCAATACGGGGAGCAGAATAAGCAGTAATAGCTTTCAGTGGCACAACGCACAAGGAAATCTGTGTGCAGTGCCGGCTCCAGCTTTTTTGCCGCTCCAAGCGGTGGGAAAAAAAGAAGAAGAACCCGATTGAGCTGCCACCAAAGTGCTACCAAGGAGTAAGGCCTGGTCTACAACACATTTATACCGATTTTAGCAGAGTTAAACTGATTTAACGCTGCACCCATCCACACAACGAGACCCTTTATATCGATATAAAGGGCTCTTTAAACCGGTTTCTGTACTCCTCCCCGACGAGAGGAGTAGCACTGAAATCGGTATTACCATATCGGATTAAGGTTAGTGTGGCCGCAAATCGACAGTATTGGCCTCCGGGCTGATTTGGGTCATGTATACTCTTCTTCCTTCCGTGAAGCAACGGAGCACGGGAGAGAGGGTACGACATTTTGTCTCCAAATTTCGCGCCTTTTTCCCTGGATTCGCCCCTGGGCAGACCAGATGCATAGCATTCGGCAACATGGCAGCCGCTTTGCCTTTCTGTCACTGTCACCTATGTTGCTACTGGTGGCCATTGACTTAGGGCCGGGCTATCCTGCATGGCAGCTGCTACCATAGGCCGCATTAATTGCTTTGCAATAGCCCACACGTAGCAGGACGTTATCCGTTGTCCTGCCCCCTCCCCACTGCCTCTCATACCGTCTGCTGCGTGCTCTTGATAACTTTGGCTGGATGAGCTGACTGTTTCTTTATCCGTCATTCCTACGTACTGGTTTGCTGCTGTCCTCGGCGTTGCTCCTGGTGCCTTCGCTGATGTCGGCCGGGGGGCGCAAATCAAAAATGGGAATGACCCCTGGGTCACTCTCTCCTTATTTGTATCTTAAAAAATAGAGTCAGGTCCTTTGCCTAGGAAATTATGGAGGGTAATGTATTAGCGAACCAGTGATTCAGAGACTGAGAGTGCAGAGTGGCCTCACATGTCGTTCACCGAATTATGTGAGCTGCATGCCATTTCTGATGGCGTGGCTTGTCTGCAACAACCCCACCCTTTGTTCTCTCTCGCCAGCCCTCTCTGCGTCGTACGGCGCTCTCGAGGGTCCTCTTATGTGTGATGACCGTTAAAGAATGCGGATAAGAAACACGTGAATTGTTAGTGTGAAGATGGCTAACAATGAGGGTCGGGGCAGCTCCGAGCCTATCATTGATAGTCCAGGCAGGACATTAACGGTTGGAGGGGAGAGGAGGTGCAGATCCGTTGCGTATGATAGTCCAGGCCAGTACAGATCTTTTCTTAGACATTGAAAGGGGAGAGGGCGTGAATGTGAGGTTCAGCCCCCAGTTGTTATGGCATGAGGACGGTTATCACCAGCCGATGGCATGCTACCATTTCTTGCCATACATGAACGGAGCCATTCTATTTTACCCCGGCGTCCACGCCGACCATCAGCCTGAGGCTCCGGTCGGGTATGATGGACGGCTACGCGCCAGTCCTCTTGCACTGACCGTCTGCCCGACTCGATAAGGAGGGTGAGGGCATGCTGTCGCTCTCATAGTCGCCACCGTAGCTCGGTGTCTACCAGCAGCATGCGTGACCATACTCGCGCATAGAATTGAATAAATCAAAAACATTTTTTCCCTTTCTTTCACGGAGGGGAAGGGGCAGTAACTTGAACGAATATACCTGGAACCACTGGCCAATATGTTCTCGCCCTACAGCGCATTGGTATCTAGACAAAAGATCGTGCTTCTCCGGTGTGAGGCGGAGTCTTCAGTCCCTCCCTTCCTCCTTAGTGTCCATGTGTTCTTTGCTTCCGTTACGCTGTCATCTCAGCGCGGCATTGTCTTCTGTCAATGAGCGTGTGTGAGCAATTTGTCTCCCCTACCGGACAGACTCTGATTCTGTTGGTTCCATGCTGGAGCTCTTTTTGGATTTGGGACTGCATCGCCCCCCGTGCTGATCGGTCCTGGATGGGCAAACAGGAAAGAGTTGAGATTCCACCGTTCGCCAGGTTCTGGACTACCTGCAGTGGTACACTTTGAGTTCAGATTGCTCTTGCAGTGATGGTCACTCAGGAT
>NC_133769.1:112497574-112596402 GCF_003597395.2 Chelonoidis abingdonii
CCAGAATCACCCACGACACTGTTTTTGCATCATAATACATTGGAATCTCAATCCAGAATTCCAATTGGCAGAGGAGACTGTGGGAACTATGGGATAGCTACGGGATAGCTACCCACAGTGCAACGCTCCAGAAATCGACACTAGCTTAGGTACATGGATGCACACCACCAAATTATTGTGCTTTGTGTGGCTACGTGCACTTGACTTTATACAATCTGTTTTACAAAACCGGTTTATGTAAAATCGGAATAATCCTGTAGTGTAGACGTACCCTAAGACAGCGAGTGAACGTCTTGCTGCCGAATTACCACCAATCTGGATCGGGCCAACTGAGCTGCTGCCAAAGTGCCACCACTGCCGATCAAGACATGCTGCCCCAACAATGGATGCACTGCCGTCCATTTCTATTGGCCGCCCCAGGCACCTGCTTCCTTCGTTGGTGCCTGGAGCTGGCCCTGCTGTGTGGTAACTGTTACATCAAAAGGCATGGAACCATGTGGATTCCAGGGTGTAACTTTTCCAGGCTGGGCATTCCCCTTCAACCCCATTAGGTGTCCTGTGTCCTGGAATAACCATAATATTGCATCACAGCCTGAGTTTTACCATACCTGCACTGGAAGTCCTTCATCCAGAGCAACTCTGCCAGTGCACCAACTGTGTCAGTGAATCAGAGACTGTTGCACAGCTACTGTCTCCCTTACCCACCGGCAGAGTGAGGAAGTCTGCGTGAATGACCGTATATAACTAAGCGTGTAAGTTAGATCCTTCCTTAGAATCTTATATGTCACCTATGAACAGTTCACAACAGCCCTCAAGTGCTGCAGTTGATATGATCCCAATTGTTGTTGGCATAAGGCTTGAACAAACTGCTCTCTTGCAATTGCTAAGGTAAAAGGGTGTAGGCTTGAAAAACTTTTCCTAAGGACCTGCCCTTTCCAGTGAGCAAAGGGACAGAATGATGTTGCTTTTCAGAGCTGGTAGGGGTCAGTGGCTTTGTTGGTATGGTTTTCTTGATTTCCATTGTTCCCATTCCCTTGTTTGTTTGAATGTTCCTCTTCCTTGTTTTGTTTGTGATGAGCTTCCTACTAAGTCCTGCATGTAACATCCCCAGGAGCACCAACATCCAGCTGCGCTATCTTCCTCCCTCCCTCCCTCCCTCTCTGCTCCTTGCTGCAAGAAATGAAAATAGATCACATCACTGTACAGTTCCGTATGTATTCATCTGTGCAGAGAGATTTCAAATTCTTTTTTTTTTGGATGACCTTATGGCTGCTTCTGGCCAGAACTACCCAATAAGGATGGAGAGGAAAGATTGTCTTGAAGTTAAGGCATAGGACTTGGACATAGAGTGGGAATTGCACCCACAATTTTCTGTTAGAGATTCCTTGTGTGACTAGATCTCTCTGCTAGGGGAGGAATGAATGACACAGGATATTCTTCCATGCTGAGAGGTGTCTGGGACTCTCTCAGGTGAACAAGAGTGACCTGATATAGTTTCTAGGTGAGCGAACATTTCTCTAGGTGCATTCTAGCTGCCTCACACCAGTGTGCTCTTTCCTGCTTAAAACATTTCACCCGGAACAGATACAGGTGAATACTTTATTTAGCTATATAAACAAAATCTCCAGAAATACCTCTCTATTTAAACTACAGATGGAAAAGGCCTTTAACTCTTCCCAACGGATAAGCCCTACGATGTTATCACTAGCACACAGGAAAGGATTTGCCTCTCCAACCTGTTCTACACTGACTTTGCTCTACACTGCACATCTTCTGATCATCTTCTTTGCAAAAATGGGCTCTTCTTTGATCCATGATACACAAATTAAAGTTAATCTGAAACAATAGTAATTACTTAGATAACTAAAGAATTATATAGTTCATTTTAAACAACTTTAAAAATAGAATTCATCTTAAAACAGCATAGAAAGTTGACTGCTTTTCTCATGCATTCCCATGGCAGATGCATTTCCTGTGTTCTAACCTACAAAATCAGACTTTCAATATGGCAGCTTCATTTTTGGATCTTATTTAAAATAATAATAATAAATAATTAATAAAAATAACAAACTTCTAGGCCTGCCTCTAGCCAACAGAGCAGAAAAAAATAATAATTGTGTTTTTAACTTTTGGGAGCTGAGTCTAATGTGGTGGGCATGGATATAAAAAGCTAGATCAACAGATTCTATTTGCTTTTGGTTTTTTTAATTACTGATTTAGGGTTTTTTTTTTGTTTTTGCAGTTATTGTTTTCCTTCATAGGGGATGGAGACTTCATACGCCCAAAATGGGGGCTTTACTGCATGAAGGCCAGTTTCTACAGGTCTTTGTGTAGCACTTGTCATTGATGGACCTACTTGTGTGAGTTAGTGCAATTCCATGTAAGGGCTGCAGAAACTGGTCTTTAGTAATATGCTGCATTTTCTTGTATTTATGGTTCAATCCAAATGATCTTTTCTTTCTTTCTCTTATTTCTATCCCTCCTCCAGCAGTTTCTCTCCCCATTTCTCTTGATGATGGGTTAGTATTAAATCATTTTTACCTGGGATTTTTGATAGAGAAGGCAAAATGGCAAGAACTAAAAAGAAGCTATGCCTGACCACACTTCATTGTAATGCCAGTCAGGCAAAGTTCAGGTCCTGACAGTCAATTGCATGTGTTCTGCATGCACTTTCCAAACACTCTGTGAGAACATGCATCCTTCTGGGGTCAATGGAAGTGCTGGCCAAGAAGTAAGGAAGGATGGGAATACTGCAGGCAAGTCTGCTCATCTCTTATTAATACAGATCCAGTCACCATGAGCTTGGTGGATTTCATTACTTCCTTCACTGTCTGCTGAACGTCCCTCATGGGCCAACACCACTTTACCCAGCAAGAGCAACCCTTCTGCCACCAGGCGCAGGGCAAGCTCAGCCACAAATGTACACTATGTAATTGCCCAGGGATGCAAAACATCTAGTGACTCTTGATCGCGCAATTGCAGGACTGTGAGGTGCAGATATTTCACAGTTAACTTGAGGTGGCAATAATCCCGGTGCCAGGTATGACTGATCAGGTGTTATTCTATTAATGGAATAACTAAACAAAAGAACTACAATGACTGTTCCTCTAACAAAAAAATAATACTTTCAAACATCGAATATTATGGGTCTGACTTAAAAACCCCAAAGGCAGGCATATTCAAAGATGACAGCCAGATAAAAACATTAAGCAGCATGTCTTGGGTTTGAGTCTCACAGCAAAATTTCGGCTCATCTCTAATGTCAATACTATAGTATACTAGAGGGATGGGAATTGTGAGAAGAACTACTAGACATACCTCAGAGGAGTGGCTAAAGCAAATTTTCTTATGAACTTTTCTGGTGTCTGCTCAATGGCCCTTCTGAAAAAGCTAGAGAATATCTTCAGTGAATGGCCCTGCAATCGTCTCAGGCATATAGGTTCAATTATCCCAGGCTCTTTGTGAGCTGTTACTGGGTGCATGATGGCTAATGCATTTGCCTGCATAGTCACTGCACTGCCAGTATCCAATTCATTTGCTTTGTCAAATGCTTGGGATTACCTGAAATTAAAAAGATGCTGATTTACAATGAAACTCTGTTCTAGGAAATAAAATAACCTCTCTCAGGTCAGTCATCAGGATTGCCTGAACTGCAGTCAGCACGGAACACAAGGGGAGGAGAGCAAAGGTGTTTCTAAGCTACTTTTGTGCTCCTTTTCCCCAGATCCTAGGACTGACAGTACTCATTGCAAGTTACAGCAGAATATGCACCCAGGAGCAACAGCTCCCAAGGAGCCATTCTGGCTGTCGGTAACCCACAGCTGCAGCAGCAGTGCTAAAGCTGTGACCTGGCACACTCCCTGCACTGGGGGTGGTGGAGGGTTGGTGTAGAAAGAGCTACACTCTGTCCACCTGGAGATTCCATGATCCCAGGGAAATTCCCAAATACCCAGCTAAGTCGGCTTTCCACATGTCTTGCGCTACCAGAGCAGTAAGCAGACAGAATGAGGCCCAGGATATGGCCCTCTATTTATGGCCCTGTACACTGTGTGACAGCCAGAAACAGCAAAAAGCCACAACTTCAAGCAAACAGTAAAACATGGAACATCCCATCAGGCACCTATGACCAGGCATGCCCTTTCCCACTACCAGGGCTGGACCTAGATTTTGAAGGACTGAAAACTAACTCCTGGGGGAATCCATCCAGCTTCCACCCAAAACCTCACCAGCTCTACCCACCTCTGTGTACTCTCTTTTATCTGCTGCTGGACACATCTGTTTGTGAGGCTCTGGCAATCCATGCTACAGGTGCAAGGAGGCCAAGAGGTAGAGCCAAAGTATAACTTTCCTAGTGGGGACTAAGGAGGGAAACTAGGGTAGTCCATTGTTGCCATTGGGACCACATGGGGACATGAATGGACAATCAGAGATAATACTCTAGCTCAAGTGTGTGCACCTCATGTGGGGTGTCTCAAGGCTAAGCAGACATATATTTTGCATAAGCCATCCCTCTTCATCACCAGGAGGCTGGAGTGACTTTAGAAGTAGTCCTGATTTATCTTCAGCTGTTAGCGCTAAGGAAACCTCCTTGAGAAACATGTAGAGAGGTACAGCTTTAGGACAATGGCAGTAGGAAAGCTACTTTATCTAACCAAACTCTAATGCTAAAATGCTGCCTGGAATTTTATCTCCTTGGAGCATTCCAACAAGGATTTAAGCAGAACTGTTACCGCTTCACTGAGTTAGAGGGGGAGAACAGAGAGGTATGGAAAGTTGTCACAACTTTGGGCCAGTTCTATTCAAGGTAATTTATGATGTTGTAGACATCCTCCTCCTGTGACAACAAAAAACACTGTGCTCTAATGGAGAATTACCTCCAAGGAGAGCATGTGGTGTTTCTCTTTCTGGCCTCCTTTGGGTTTATGACTGGAAAAACAGTTCTGTTTCTGTTGGGTACTCCCTACTGTGGCGGTTGCCAGAGTGCTCACTGGCTCACTATAGCCCCCCTGAGAGACTGAGCTTGTAGTAACCTCCCATGGCCATAAGTTTCCACCCTAGAGACTTTTCTATTCCAGCAGAGGCTATCACAAATAAGGGCTGATTTTGGCACTTCATGTTTTTTTTCTTATTATTTCATTTTTAATGAAGTGAACAAATGAGACTCTTCAGAGTGTAAAAGATCCTGCTTTTCAGTGTGTGGCTTGGGAAAGGACACGACAGCACTGTCAAAAGAGACTTTATAAAATGCATTGGTTTCAAGCATATTATCATGCTGAGATTAAAAATAACGTAACATTTCTCTATATTAGTTGGTATGAGAGGAAACTCAGAAACCAGTCTGCTCTTGGATAATGTCTGTCTATTACAGCTATCTATAAAATATTTCCTTCTTGTTTCACCATATTGGAGAGATAGGGTCTGATCCAGAAACCACTGAGGTCAAAAGAATGACTCCCGTTGAGTCAGTGTCCATGAGGTTTTATAATCCAAAGCGTACTGAAGTAAATGGAAAAAACTACCACTGAGTCATGATCCCATTTGGATTAGATTCTTATTTTGCAGCCCTGAAGACTGGAAACAGTATTATGTTCTCCCTGCAATAAACATACATTGACATAGGGCTCACCAGTGTCAATCATAGGGTTCTGTATGATTTCCTGTCTGAAGGAAAGGGAAATAAATGTATAAGATTCACAATGGTAGTAAAAGAATGGTTTTTGTATTTGTGTGATTTGCTCAATACTTATTTTGTATTCAAGTCACTACTGGGATGAAAACAAGGCAAGTAGCAGTCTGGACTTGAAAGAGGAACAAAGCCTCTGTCAGTTCGGGCCAGTTCTTAAGTGAACTTAAATGGAATTTTGGAAAAGTGAGAAAAATTCTTATCACAATACTAATGAAATACAGGACGCTCTAGCATGGCTACTTAAAAATAAGAAAACAGTGTTTAAGAAAACATTTTGAATATAAAAGTCTATGACTAAAAGAGAAACTATTGCAAGCTTAACTCTTGGTGGTATATGTAAATATCTAAGCAACCATGACCCACCATGAGTTACCAAGCTGGCAATGCAATTACCAAGTAGGCTAATGCAGAAGCAGCCTTCATCAAAGTTTGTGGGATAGTTCTCAGAGGGAAGTAGTGGCAATTCCATCTCTTGTGTCCTTTACAAGTAGATGAGATAAAGCACTAGGAAATGTTCTGTATGAAACAGTCTTGTGTGGGGTGGACTGGGTGACCAAATAAAGCACTTCCATCTCTAATATCTAAGATCATGCATGCGCACACCCACACCGATACCCTGAGAGCCTGCTTTTGGTGAGAAGGGGAATGTTGGTCAAGACACATTGTTGAAAAGTGATCAGGGAATCTCTTATGTTGGTCTGTCATACCCCCTGCCCCTTTGTCTGTCTTGTTGATTTAAACTGTAGGTTTTTCAGGATAGGGACTATCTCTTATTATGTTTTGCATGGGGCCTAGCACAACAGGGCCCAGATCTTGTTGGTAGTCTCTAGGCACTATAATAGAAAATGGAGTAGGGGGGGAGAAAGAGTCAATAAGAATGTCTCCATTGACTAGATGATTCTTGGATCAGGCATTATATGACAGCATTGATTAAAAATCCCCTTCCTTCAGACCATCATGATTTTTGTGGATGATATGAATCAGCTGCATCATCATCATAAAATGATACATATTACTATGATATAAATACCTAGTAATACTACAGGAAACTCTTTTGGGGCAAAAACTGGAAAAGAGATGGTAAGTCATACAAATGGTCCTGTGCTATTCTTTGATATTGCACAGGTAACTCATGTCAAAGCTGTAAGTGTAGGAGGAAGTCAAGTCAGCAGAAACGTTTCTAAATGAGTTTATAATAATTAAATTCAGACTTCCTTGTGACTGGCTGGTTGCAAATCTTTCCCCATCTTGGTTTTTGTGCTAAATTTACAATCTCATAAACACTGAGTAAATGAAATCAGAAATCACTTTCTGTAAATGCATACACAAACCCTGAAGGAAATGTAAATCACTGGGGTTAAGAGAATTTAAAGTGTGTGTGTATGTGTGTGTGTGTGTGTGTGTTGGAAGATGAGGATGGTTAGGGATTGAATTAAAATGCTGAGCAAGAAAAAATAAAAATGCAAAAAAGGAACACAAAGTTTATGAAGATAGAAAAAAGTTTCTAAGAACTGTAGCAAAGATTTAATATCTGTATTTGGGGCCAGGTGAACAGTTCAGAGAGTTAATGCAAACCTGGCCCGTATAGAGTGGTTTGTATTCTCTAAATACATTTGCCAACAAGAGGCTTGTATGTATCATGTTCAGGCCTTTGCCCCATGAAATCTCACAGCTGACTAAGCAGTGTCATCCTGGTCAGTTATTGGATAGGAAAACATCAGGAAGTGCAGCTAGTAATTCAGTAAGAGGCACTTTTCTAAGGATGTGTCTACACTTCAAACTGGGGGTGAAAATTCCAGCTTGAGGAGATATACCCATGCTGGCTGTGATCAAGCTAGCATGCTTAAAGATAGAATGTAGCCACTGTGACACAAGAGGTGGGAGGGGCTAGCCACCCTACATATATACACACCCTCAGGGCAGCGAGTCCCTCCTGCTGCTCACACCCCTGCAGCTACTCTCTATTTTCAGTGTGCTCACTAGATCAGAGCTAGTGTGGGTATGTCTCCCCAAGCTGAGAATTACACCCCCAGTTCAAAGTGTAGACATACCTTAGGCCTGGCTACACTTGTGAGTTACAGTGCAAAAAAGCAGCCCCGGGCACCCTAGCTCACTCCCTGTCCACACTGGAAAGGTATGTAAAGCACTCTGACTCCACAGCTACGGCCCTGCTGTACTCCACCTTGGCGAGTGGAAGAACGTTTGCTGCGCCCCCTGCTGGAGTACCACGGCGCCAGTGTGAACGAGCTGTTGCGTTACTGTGCTGCAATCAGCCTCCGGAAACGTCCCATAATCCCCTTAAGTCAAGTAGCCACTCTTGTCACTGTTGTGAAATCGGCTGCAGGAATGTGGAAATGCCTTTTCAAAGCTCCCTTTTGGAGAATCTGGCTGCTTATCAGATCCAAGAAAAAGCAAACATTTACTGTTTGCTTTGAGTGAGAGAGAGGTGGGAGGGGAAGGGGGTCTGAACTTACTAGACAGCATGCTGACACACTCTCAGCACCCCAAAAACCCACTTACTTGCCCCCCCTACATACACACAACACACTCGCTGTCACACTGCACCCCACACCATCCCATTTGAAAAGCATGCTGCAGTCACTGTCATGCTGGGATAGCTGCCCATAATGCACTGCTCTCAATGCCACTTCAATTGCCACAAATGTGGTCATTCCAGTGTGCTTGCAGCTGTCAGTGTGGACAGACAGCAGCACTTTTCCCTACTGCGCTCGACGAAAGCGGGTTTAACTCACGGTGCTCTACATCTGCAAGTGTAGCCATGCCTTTAGGTCAGAACTGTGCCAATTTCCTAACATCAAGAGGGCCTTGCTCATGGAAGTAATGTCTTCTGGATGAGTTGTAAAGTAAAAGTATTGATCATTCTTAGCTAGATTTCAATGTAATAATCCACCCACCTAAATTCTCCCTATGCACTTTCAGCTGGCACTATCATCCTTCACTTCCTTTATCAAAAGCTGTTGTACAGTGTCACTGTTAAATAGTAGTTGCATTTCCATGGGGGATAAGTGATGTGTATACATACATAATTTGTATAGTGCCTGGGAGATAGTTATAGATATAAGGCACTATTACAGAAACATGGAAGTGATTCTATAGAAATCGATCTGTCCAGAATTTCAATCTATTTTCTATCTCCCTCTAACTTTGAATTGTAAGTAGTGATTAGTCTGAAAATATACATTGTTATAATAGACTCGGAGAAGATTTTGTTTTCCCCTGGAAACTTGGAAACTAAAAGATAAAACATCCATTCACTCATTCAAATAAAAATAGCCGTGTTTTTAAGTATCACAGCAATATCTTAGGATACTTTGGTCACCTGTTCCACAACATACGAAAACTTAAAAATACAAAATTTCATACCTGTTTAGATGTTTCTATGCATGGGGCAGTTTCCATGGAAAGGATGCTTAAAAAGTTATGAATGAATCTTCATTATTTTGACTGGATCTCTGCCAGCTGCTTGGCCATTAACATTTTAATGGCCCAGTGATTAAAGTTTGAATTACCAAACAGACATATCCATAGATAAGTTCATATTAGATATATCTAGGCTTGGAAGAATTCAATTTTTATTTTTTTTAGAATGTTGACAGATAATCTTGATGTTTATGTTTAAACATTTATTTTAAAAGTAATATATTGATTTAAATGTACACAATTGTGGGAAATTATAGATTTTAAGCATTTTTAATTTTTTTTCTTGATTTTAAATCTTTACATTTGCAGGACTTTACCATCAGGGAGCGGAGGGGTTAGACAACAGGGGGAATCAGAAAATCATACGTGACAAAAATGGAGATTCAAAAAGTGAAAGATTTGTAACTGTTAAAACACAAATTGTTAAGATCATCTGTCAAAATACACAATGTAAATATCCTAAAATCAAACTGGAATAAGCTCTCAAAGCAGTATTTTTCTAACTTTGTCTGTCTGTTCATTTTGATTGCCGTTGATGGAAATATGTTTTATTAGTTGTGTGTGTATAGTGAAATCAACACTTACCAATATGGGGGAAGGGATAGCTCAGTGGTTTGAGCATTGGCCTGCTAAACCCAGGGTTGTGAGCTCAATCCTTGAGGGGCCATTTGGGGATTTAGTTAGGGATTGGTCCTGCTTTGAGCAAGGGGTTGGACTAGATGACCTCCTGAGGTCCCTTCCAACTCTTGATATTCTACAAAAAGCAATCCAGTCCTTTCAAGCCTGGCTATATCATAGACATGGCACTCTGACCACTCCAACAGACTCAGCTGTAGCCTGCAAGGAGGCTGTGTAACCTCCTCTTACAGTTACCATAGGGGGAGTCTGAGCAATAAAACAAGGGTTGAGTGACTTCCTGACTATATGTGACTAACAAGGTGATGTGTCCTTTCCCTGTGACAGTATTAGATTCCCCAACTGAAGCTCCTTTCTGGTCCTGAATCAGAGAGAAAACCTGTAGGTCATATTCTTTTTATTTGTATTGTGGTAGTGCTTAGGAGCACTACTCTTGGACTCTGGAACCCATTGTGGTAGGCACTGTACAGCCATAGAACAACAAGCTGACCCATACTCCAATGAGCTTATACTTCAATAAAAGCTTACAACCCAAGGAGTCGATTTCCTTGCCCAGTGCAAAGTTGTTCCTACAATATATTTTCTGTATCAGACTGTACATTGGTTAAAGCTGATACTGAAATGTCCTTGGCTCCCTTAGTGTGTGCTACTCGCTTAAGTCTCTCTTCCTGTTGATTATTTTTCTAGCCATGCTTTTCCCAGATGCTCAGCGGTTTAAGAGATGGTCATCCTCTGCCCCCATGAGCCCAGTGCTGCAGAACTCGCTGGATGATGTGAACATGCTTTTTGAGGTTCAGTATGTGGGGGCAATGGGCACCCTTCTGTCTCTATACCGGAATAGTGTCATTGTTTCCCATTCATCACAGCCTCCCCATTTCACCCTATCTCTAAGCTCTGCCCCAGCCTCAAACCTGAATTACTGACCACTGTGTGGTCCCTTATGGTTAGTAGCCCACTGTTGGTACCAAACAGAAAGGGATTGGAGATGTATATACTTTTTTAAGTATAAAATATCTCTATTTCAGATTCTACATACATGTACATTCAATAAATTAAAATATACCTAAATCTGAGAAACCCTCAATTCAAAGTGAACTCCTGAGTTAAAACAAACAAACAAAACTTCCCAAGAAATGACGTCCCTTCAGCCCATGGGTAAACCTGACATAGCACCTGGAGTTCAATAGATGTGACTTCTGTCAGACCAACAGGGAGGGCAAGATCCAGAGCCAATGCCCCCCTGAACATACCCCATCTTCTGCCCCCTAACCGATAACCATATAGTGCCATTTTGATTCCAAGCATCAGTGCCAAATGAATCAATGCTTAGCAGCACAGCACCATGCCTGGCAGTGCCAAGGAATCAAAATGAAAAACAAACCTCCTGGGACAGCATGACTATTTCACCTGTACAGAGCAGGCTCAAATCCTCTGTTCAGGCCACATTTGAAAATGATTTTGGTGCTTTGACCCTAGTAGAGATTGCAAAGCCACTGCATGATCTGCCACATTTCAGCATGGCTAGAAAAGACCCTGAACTGTAAAAGGAAGGGTATCATAGGCCAGTATTAATATATGTTTGTAACACAGCGTAGTGGCCTCAGAACTGGAAGGGCAGGAATTAAGGTGCAGTGGTGGAATATTAGAGGGCAACTTGAACAGTGTCTTTTTACTCTACCCTGGCTTAGTTCTTTGCTTGCATTTTACCAAGAAAAAGAAATAAGAACAAACTCTAAATTAATGTTTACTCTATATATAGACTCTCAGAGGATAAATTGCTTTCTGTGTTCTGATTTTGTACCAGTTTCTTTTAGCTGAGCTTGAAATTGACAGAAATCTGAGGCTCTCCATAAAAGACGAGGAGCTGGCTTCGCTGAGGAAAGCCAAAGAATTTGACACTGTCTGCAATGACATTATCCCGAAGAGCATCACAGAGATTCGTCGGCTGAGTGCCAGGCTGTCTGACTACCCGAGGGTCCTAAAGAAAGAAGATTTTGAAAGGACAGTTTTGACCATGGTCTACACAGCTTACAGGGCAGCTCGATCTCGGAAGCACCAGAAGGACTCTTGGGCCGAATCCTTCATCAGTCTCTACAAGGCCCTGAAGCATGACTTGATGTTCTCATGCAGCAAAAAGCCATTGCACTGAAGAAATTTATACCCCAAGATTGCAACAAGCTCTGATGAGAAGGGGACACATAGCACGTCCACCACTTTATTCTGTAAACAATTTAAGTCTATGCGTAGTTAAAGATTCTTTATTCTCTAGCTCCCCCTAGTGGGATCCTGTTATAGAAACATGTTAAACAGGAAAAACATCTTGTGGCGTCAGTCCCTGGCATCCATTCTCGTGTGGGCAAAGAAGAATGTTTTATTACTGAGGTAGAAGGGAATATTTATATTATATATACATATTTAAAGGTATTCCCAAAGGATGAAGGAAGGGCACGTTCATCTGGCAAGTTTGAGGGGAAGTTTTAGAAACCCGTTTCCTGTTTTGGAAAGTAGTAGATGTTTTGAAATTGCATTAAACAAATCCCTGGTGTAATATCAACAAAGTTAATGGCTTTATGTCTGGGATGATTTGGGCTTGATCTATCTTGGGGATGAAGGGGAGTGTGCTCTGGTAACTAGTCTGCAAAGCAAGCTCAGAAGGAGAATGTGCTGGGGAATGCTACCTTCCTGGCTGGAAATGGGGTGTAAAAAAAGAGAGAGAGAGGCCCACTATAAAATGAAGAAGAGTCATGGCAATTAGAGCTTGGAGGCTCTGGCAAGAGTAAAATCATCAATATTCTTGTAAATCAAACTGGTTGACTTGCTTCCCAGCTATTGGCAAACTATTTTAATCTCTTCTTCACATACATTGGGTTGAGCCAGTTTTTATTCACAAGACTGTTTGTTTGTTGAAGGACACATAGTTATCTGTGTGTGCATTCTCCCCAGAAGAGCTCTCACAGCCAGTCTATAAAGGTCCTTCCGTTATTTGCACGTCTCTGAGCCTGCAACTATCTGTCCATGTGGAGTCAACTGCAGGATCAGAGCCTAAATTAATTTAACAATTACACATTTTTCAGCTTGTCCCTATAACTCAAAGTCACCGAATTAGTCTCCCGGTTCAGAACATCTCTGAACTTTGTGAAGGGTGTAAAAAATCAAGACTTTTATGGATAATTCATGGATAGAGGAAAGGTATTCATCAGAGAAATTATTTGCAATGAACAGTTCAACCTGTTCTAGTGACAATCAGGGCCGATGCAAGACAGTTTCGTGCCCTAGGCGAAACTTCCATCTTGCACCCCCTCACAGCTAGCCCTGCCCCCGCCCCACAGCAGCTAACTCAGCCCCCCACCCAGGGAGCCCCCCGCACAGCAACCCACCCCCCCCACCACGACAGCTACCCTCTTCTCCCCATCCCCCATGGCACACTAACCCGCCTGGGGAGACTCCTACAGAAACTAAGCCTGCCTGAGTAGCCCCTCAGCTGACCTCAACTCCGCCTCCTCCACTGAGGATGTCGGCACTGCTCTAATTCTCCCCCAGCCCAGGGCTTGGCGGCGCTGATGGAGGAGACTTAGGGCTTGCTACACTCAAAACTCCAAAGTGCTGCCGCGGGAACGCTCCTGCAGCAGTGCTTTGAAGTGTGAATGTGGTCGCGGTGCCAGCACTGGAAACAGCTCTCCAGTGCTGCAGGTAATCCACCTCCCATGGGGTTAGCTTGCAGCGCTGGGAGCCGCGCTCTCAGTGCTGGGGCACTGTTACACTGGCGCTTGCAGCGCTGTAACTTGCTGGCGTTTGGCGGAGGGTGTTTTTCACACCCCTGAGCGAGAAAGTTGCAGCGCTGTAAAGTGCCAGTGTAGCCAGCCTTAGAGCTGGCTGTGTGCTCAGTGGAGGAGGCAGAGCGGAGGTGAGCTGGGGCATGGGAGGCGTTCCCCTGTGCGCCCCCTTCCCGTTATTGCGGGCAACCCTCTCCGCGCCCCCCCCCCCAGTTCACCTCCACCTCCTTGCCTGAGGGGGCTTTTAGGTGCTCCCAACCACTAGGCGTCCTAGGTGGCTGCCAATTTGCCTAAATGGTTGCACTGACCCTGGTGACAATGTCCTAAGATTTAAAACAGGTTATACTAATGCTGTTTATCTACCTATGTCCGATGTTTCTAGCATGTCTCACAGTAGTATCTGAGCACTTCTGAAAAGCTGTTACCCCCTTAATATTTGCACCTGTGCTCTCTCTCATTGACTCTCACAGAGTACACTGAGTCTTTCTCTCTTTAATCATCCATTTTACTTCACTGTCTAAAGTTTATAAATAGAGACAGGGCCAAATCAAAACCAGCCAGGGAAATTGTTTGGATTTGAAGGGCCAGACTCTGAGTCCCACGCTGCTCCTTTTGCATCACTCAGGCTGTGCAGAAATTGCCTGCAAGTCCCTTATTGTAGGGATATTCCACTAGGTGGGTGATTTTCCAGTAAATGTGGAGCCAGCAGAGCCACCTCCTACACTTCTCTCTCTACAACTTGCACTGCAGACAGGATGTTAGGGACAGTCAAGGGCAAGCAGGGGGAGTTATCAGAGCACAGTGTGGTCTGGCAGTCCTCAGCTGGTGTATGACCATTGCCTGCTCATGCTCTTTAGAGTTTTGCAAAGTTATAAACAACTGAAAATAGGGTTTTATAATGGCAAGTCTGAGGTGTCTTTAACAACAGGTGTAGCTAATTGTGTTCATGGGTGGAAGAGTATTCATACCCAAAACACCACGCTGTGCATCCTTTAAAACTGGCCTACACTTAACACATCTAACAGAAACATTCCAAATGAAAAGCAATGCATACCTTCCACTCCTGTGCCCGGAGCAACACAACTCATTGCTAGCCAAACTACCATATGATACAAACTTTATTAATTAACGCTTCCCCGAAAAGGACGTCAGTCTTCCAGAACGCCCTTTCCCAAACTCCCACCACCACAAGCAGGCCAGCAGATGTCTCACGTGTAATGTCTCTTCTGCGCCGTTCTGGGAAACCACCCTCCCATATTTTACAATCATGCGGATTACTTTCTTTTTCCAGAGTGGCATAGAATGCGAGTAGACGGGAGCACCCATATGTGCCTTATTTCTTAAAAGCAAACACAAACCATCTGTTTTTTCCTTTTTAAAATTACCCTGTCGTATAATTAATTTGCTCATGGAGGGTAATTACCATGAGTGTTCATCCTGCTTTTACTCTTTGCTCCTGTTCCATTCCCTAGAGTGATATCTGCTGGGAGAGACTGGAACCAGAGCATTCAGGCGCTCCCGCCACAGGCCAGTGGTGATATGTTCTTCCTTACTGTGACAACAAGCAGGACTGAGACAGTAAGTTTGAAGTAGAATTGGCTACACAGAGAGGTCTCTCTCACAGCAGGTGATACTGTACTGCACACAAGGTTCATCTGCCAGTGAGCATCATAAACCCCTCAGAAAATGATCAGTACAAATATTGCTCAGAACATCCTACCATTCCTCGTGGATTACTGCACTTTACAAATTATCTTTATTTCTTCACTGTTAAATTAAGACTTTTCATGCTTGTTATCCCCTCCCTTCTGTCCCAATATCTGTGGATAACGTAACAAAAGAGAAATACTATTGTGTCACTCACATTGCCCAAGTTTATTTAATACAGAATCATTAATGAAATAATAAAACTATAATCGACAACTACTTGACTGTTTGATGTATTTGGGGCATGGGTCACTTGCTGGTGGATTCTCTGCAGCTTGAGGTCTTCAACCCACAATTTGAAGACTTCAATAACTCAGACATAGGTTAGGAGTTTGTTATAGAAGTGGATGGGTAGGATTCTGTGGCCTGCATTGTGCAGGAGGTCAGACTAGATGATCATATTGGTCCCTTCTGACCTTAAAGTCTATGAGTCTATGAATCTATGAGTATTTGTTAAAGGAAGTAACTCCACTGAGGATATGTGGTAACTTGCAGATGTAACATGCCCTTATTTTAGGAGCTGATTTGCTATTTAACTACCCTGCAGCATGCTCTCAGTCTCTGGATATCTTTCAATCTGTGGAGCTCCATCCCCACAAAGCATAACCATTAGAGATGGGCAGGAAGTGGGATTTCTGTTCAATGGGAAACTCCAACACTTAAAAACTCATTTTCATTTTTAATTGTTTCAAAAAGGTAAACAAATTTCATTTTCATGTTGCAACATTGTAATATAAAATATTAAATATAATATACAGATGTAAAATATTAAAATTAATATAATAGCAAAAATGAAACAGGACTGTTTTTGCCTTATTGAAACTAAATATTTCAGCATTACCAAAATGAAATGAATCATTTCCATGTTGTTCCATCAAAAATGTTGAAATCAACATGTTTTGACCAACTGTCTTGATTTCAATCAAATTGCATTTTCTGATGGAAAATTACTCTGTGGAAAATGTTTCCACCAGCTTCGATAACCACACTGCCAGGACATCGGGATAATTCTAGTGTCTGGATCTCTTTCCCCCTACAATAAGAATAGCCAAGTGATTGGCCACACAAATTTTTAGCAGCCCACAATGTTTCACCAAAAATGGATGCTTGTGGCCTGTTGGAGTAAAAGACCCCAATGTTCATTGCAAGACATTTGGTGCTCACAGTTCTCTGGCTGTGCAGAGGCACTCCCCACTCTCCCAAAGTGGAAAGCACCGAGCAAATGGATCAATAGCCCCATGAGGTATCTATCTTTCCCCCAGGCAGAGGATACAGAGTTGTGCATAGGAGCCAGGGTAGAACAGAGAAGGGCATATGGTCCCTTGTTATGGAAAGGAGGAGGTAAGATGTAAGAAGTTGAGTTCCCTTCTTTTCCTTCAGCTAAGAGAGAGGGTGAAGCATGGAGTTCACTGCAGTGGAGCACTCTGACTCAGGAGAGCCATCCTGGTACAGTATCTCTCCTAGACTCACTCAGACACATGCACAGATTGTCTGATCTTCTGGGGAGAGAAGTAATCATCTTTATTCCTGAGCTCTTTCTAGCATAACTTGTTTAAAGTCAGAAATTTTTTGGCTCTCCCTACCTTGGTCTCATACCCACAGACAGTGACTTACACACAAACTCATTGCTTCTCTAGTGTAACAAAGACCCATTGTCCTTAAGAGAGTTTTGTGCCATACCCTCAGTCATATATGAACAAACTGTCATAGAGTGAAAGAAACACTGCTCCCTTGTGGTAGCTTCATGACCCAATGGAGTTAAAGACACTTATGGCACCTTCAGATGTGTTCTCCTTAGCACATGGGCCACAGCAGCAAGATGTGAATATTTCACTGCAGCATCACTTATAATTCTGGATTTATTCCCCATCCCCACCCCCGAAGGCTGCTCCTGTGGACCATATTCTCCACTTCTCTGCATTTTGTGTAGTCATTTACCTTCTGCCATGTCAGAATAGTGGCTTTTTGCATCCACTTTGCACAGGTGTGGTTGACAACACAGGCGCAAGGCAGTGGAGAACATGACTCTGTATTTTTAATTCTTAACCAGACTGTGCCTACTTCTCAGATTTCCAGTTCTCCAATGTGGGGAAAATAGGGATAATAATGACGTCAAAGAGAGGCAAAGGGAGAGACTTCATTTTTTCTCTTATATTCAAATATCCTTTCTTTGCCTCCAGTCTCCCTTCACAAGCCCATCTCTCTTCATTGCTGCCACTTTTCTCATATGTGTCCTTCAGCTCCAATTCCCTTATTCAGACATCAGTGGTAGGGGGCAGCCTCTGTGGGAACCTGAGTAATTCCATGCCTATGGGTGGTAATGGGAGAGCACAGGAGGAGAAATAATTTGTCATTGCTATTGGTTGGGCTGAGCCAGCCCTTTGGCCTGCTAGCAGGAGCTAACACCCAGCCAGCCCTACTGCAGCCATCAGTCGAGGTTCACATACAGCTGTCTGGGCTCAGCCTGTACAGCAAAGTTTTTTCCCAGACTGCCAACAGGACTGATTGGTGTCCAGGGTAGATGGAGCAGATGTTGCACAATTTGAACCTATTTTGGAACATGACCCCCAAAAAACTGTATCTACTGTGTGGTTTCCCAGGAAATTCTGAATGCTTGAGATGTACACCCTCATGGATCCCTGCAGCCTATGGATGAGCTAAGCCATTAGAACCCCATGGTTGGGGAGCATTAGGTCCTGAATTTGCGTCTGATTTCCATGGAGTCTGGCTGATGTTAGTGTGTACATAGGCACAGATTGCAGCACACCCCTTCTAAATTAATAGCCCCCATGAATGAAGCAACAGTGATCATGAAAGAGAAAGTATGTTCTATAGAAAACAATGTTTGTTTATTTATCAGCAGTTCCTAGGCCTTGAACTAATCACACTGTTCAGCAACTAAAACAGCCTTTCTTTGTGAGGGGAGGTTGTTTGTCTTCTCAAGCATCCTGATTGGCTTTTGGATGGTGGGCGGAGGTTCTACCATTTTCCATCCTCCTTACTGTCAAATTATAGTTGGACGAGCCTTTTTAACAAGTTTTTTTATCTTGAGACTGAGGATAATCTTTGCAAGTACTGCCGCCCTGCGAATTCCAGGATGAAGAAAAAGTAGGGGAAAGGTAAACTCAAAGTCGAAAAGAAAATTATAAGGAAGAAATCTGAACTAAGCACATCATCAAAAGCAGGAAGACTTTAAAAAAGACTACTGTATCTTTCCTTCATTGGTTTAAACTGTAAACTGTTGCTACTAACAATTTCCCAGGAAGAAAAGAAAATCCAGTATTGGAAAACTCAGGCTATAGTATTAGTGAAGAGAGACTTTAGGACATACCGGGGGTGGTTATGCTGGTATTAGATTTCATTTATCAAAAGCAAGACTTACATCACTGAAAACCAGATGATGGAAGGAACAGAAGCTTTATAAAACAGGGATGAGAAGGCAATGCAGGAACTTCCTTGATTCTGAATAAAAACACCAGTACCAAAAAGACCACTATGCTCCAGCTTGCAAAGCTCTCTAGGTTATGGTGTGACAATCATAAGGACATGCTAGTAAGCCCTACATAAACCTGATAAAAAGATTAGCAAATTTGATAGCGTTTCTTTAATATATAACAGAAAAAGAATAAATCTTATAACAAAGATATTTCAGGGGCGGGAAGGTGGGGAAAAGAGTTGACACAGTGCAGTCAGAACCTGTTCAGAGACATCAGGGCAAAGCTGAAGAAGGACCTGGAGCTGAAGTAGAAGCATCTGAGGAAAACAAGGACAAATCCAAGAAGAAGAGTAACCAGGAAGTGAAGTATTATGGCACTGGTGAAGGAGCTCCTCAGGGCCAGAAACCTGCTGCTTGTTGTGCTCATTCCACTTCTGCTGCTTCCTCTGCCACTTCTATACCCCAGCAGTGTAAGTACATTATTGTTTACTTTTTAAAGCTTTTGGAGCAGATGGGCAAAGAGAGTGATAGTGAGTTGCAGGATAACCATCCTGGACAGAGGTGCTGCAGAAAATGGGGGGCCGGGGAGAGACTTACAGAGCAATTATTCTTACAGAGCAATGATGCCCCTTTGTAGAACTTAGAAATACAATTTATTTAGAAGCAACAGTAGTAGTCTCCAAAGCAACCAAATATGATGTCACAAGCAGAGGTGAGAAATCAGCACTGAAGCTGAAAAAGCTCCTGTTTTCAGGCAAATGCATCAAATACATTTTTTTTAAGTGTGACAAAAATACAGACTATATATGGCAGATACACAGCATTATCTTTAACAAGCATTCTTTTAAAAATTATACCAGGTGTCATGAGGCTCGTAATGACAACAGGTTGTCCAGGGACTTTCAAATTAGACTGAGTTTTTATAAGACAGCTGTAAAGAATGGAGCCAGGATTCAGTAATAGAAATGTAGGAACATCCACAGCATTTGATATTGCATATCAGACTTTGGTTTCTCTAGTCCAGTATTACACTTCTGGCAGTGGCTAAGTGTTGAAGTCTCAGAGAAAGGCACAACAGCACAAAATGGAGGAATTGTGCTTAGGGGCTGAGGAATCTGGTTTTTATTCCTGGCACTGCCCTGGACTTCCTGTCCTTAACGTAGTCATTTTATCTCTCTGTGCCTATGTTTCCCCATTTGTAAAATGGAGGATAATAATGCTTCTCTACCTCATAAAGATGTTGAGGTTTAATTTGTTAATGTTTGTGAGGTATTAAAAAATCTATGGTGATGATCCCCATAGAGATGCCTATAAATAAATACACATCTGGCCAGTGGTGCAGTACCTTACCTTGAGAGCAAAATTCCTTTCTGATTCCTGCTAATGACCAACTCAAACTCTCCTACTTCTGTGAGGATATATACTACCATAAGCATAAATAGAAATATTATTAATGGCCATAAAATTATCCATCCCTTTTTGGAATATAGCCATAGGGTTTGATAGGGAAGAAGATCAAGATTCACAGAATAGGACTGTTCCAACACCAGAGAGCTTTGTGTTGGACTTTGCAGTAACTTTTTTTGCTCCAGACTTCATGGTAGAATACTAATAAATTTAGCTGACACTCAAGCATTTTAATGTAGTTTTTATTTCTTGCTCTCTCTGATTGTAATTCCTCCTCAAAGCTCGAAGATTAAATTGGCCCTTAACTGATTTTGTCCTATTCCATTAATCAATGGAACAGGACAAAATTAATCAATAATACTACTTTTCTGTCTTTCTCATGGAAATTGAAGTTAACACAGGATTTATGTTTTTACCAGCTGCCAGTCCAACACTGGGAATAACATTTGGTTATATGAATTACACCCCCTCACCTCATGCTGCCAGACCCACTGCCCCACTGAATCCATTAACTCACACATAGCCCTTCCTCTCCAAGAAGAGCAGGAGGTGCTGGGTGCAGTAAACAGACAAACAGTGTGCCAGGGGGACAGACTAGGATTTAAAGAACACGGCCAAAGATTATGTACTTTGGTTCATATTAGTCTTATTTGAATTAAAGAGAGGAAACATATAAGGTGATGGAAAAAGCACAGGAATGAGGATTGGGATCTGGTTTTCATTCCTGCCACTAAATCATTGTATGATCTTGGGTAAGTTTTCAAGAGTCTCTTGAGTCTGGGTACTCAACTTGAAAGGGACCTGGCTTTCAGTAAGTGCTGAGCCCCCACCCTCTGGCAATCAGGCCTTTTCAAGCTCTTTCAAGTTGGGCACTCAGAAAACCTGCCCTCCCAATTTACCTGTCCCTTTTAAAAATCTTGCCTCATTTTCCCCATCTACATAACTGGTAAATGCCTTCCTACCTCATAGGGCTGGTGGGAGGTGACTACATGCATGCTTTGAGAGCCTAAAATGGAAGATTCTTCAATGATGAAAAATTTAATCATTATCTTTAGTCAGGGATTGTAACATGGCTGCCTACAGTCCCACCTTTTTTCTGCCACAGGGGCTAATTGAGATGGCATTGGTGGAAGCAGAGTCATTGCATCACAGCCTTTCTATATATGTCCCTCTCCACTGCATTCTGCTTCCCTACTCCCTGTTTCAGGACCCTCTGTAGCTGTGGATTTTGCACCCCCTTGGGGCTGTGGGTGGAGAAGGGACGGGGTAGAACAGCTAATACTTCACTAGACACAACCCCACTTCAGTACTTAGTTACTCTGGTTACCAATGAATAAATAAATAAACAAAAGTGAAATAGAAGAGATTAGCATGGTTTCTCATAGAAACAAGCCCTCTTAAAGCACTTGCAGAATAAATGGCCCAAGCTGCTACAGAAGCCGATTAAGTCTTTAGCAAAGATTATCATACAGCAGTTATTGTGGACACTTTTCTACCCAAGCACTTACTGCTCAGTTTTCCGTCTTTTCAAAATTGACTTTATTTTGTTTTTGTTTGGAAACTGAAGACACACTTATTCTTAGGAAGAAAAAAAGCATCAATTGTAACAGATTCAACTTTTCCTCCATCCCATGTAAACTGTGTGCTGCCCCGTTTTTACTATTGTACGTTATTTATAACACAACAAAAGGGTTGGAGAACATATGCAATGTAGTTGTAGCTGTCTTGGTCCCAGGATAGTAGAGAGACAAAGTGGATGAGGTAACGTCTTTTATTGGACCAACTTTTGTTGGTGAGAGAGGCAACCTTTCAAGCCACACAGAGCTCTTCTTTATTTATGTATTAAAAAATTATATCACATACTTTTGAAAGGGGAAGTAGTTTAGGAGCAACATATTATCGGATTAAAATTATTTTTGGCAAAGAATATCTTTAAGATTTTACATATTTACCGTAAGCAAAGTAAAAGACTCTTAGTTCCACCAAGATTTATTTTTAAATGGTCACTGTTTCTCATGTAGGACCTACACAAACTCAGTGCTTTTGTTCTGCAGCAGAAGTTAACTAATAAATATTCCAGAAATATGTTAAATGGCTCCCGGGGGCTCTGAGTGCAGGTCCATACACTGTATCATATATAAGTCTATATTGCTTTTGTTGTCAATGATGGGGCTGCACTAACTAGGGAGTAAACAAATAGAGTTGTGTTTATTTCATGTCCTATAACAAACATATGGAAAGATCCAATATATGTTAAATGGAAGGGAGAAAGTTCTCGGTAGAATTTTTTTTCAGGCTTCTAAATGGAATTATAAGCAACAGAAAGAAAAATAAAGAAACCTATACAAATGGGCTTAGTGTTTAATTTAAGTATCTCATACTACTTTTTCCTTGTCGTCATCCTTTTGTATCTTTGCCCAACATTTGGACTCCTGTCACTGCCATGTCACAGGTGGGAATCGATAGCAACATGCAGAACAGCCCGGACACTTGATTTAGGACTTGACTTGATTTATGACAGTTTTTCCAAGGCTGCAATTCTGCCCCCACTAAATCTATAAGCCTGATCTACAGCACACTGAAGTCACTAAAAGTCTTTTCATCCAGGCTTTTGTGAGCTTTTCAATGAGACTGTGTCAAAAGGTGACTGGTCTTTTAAGGGGCGCTGGGTCTAGCCCCAACTATGACACACTTAAGTCATTTCCCTAGGTGGAGAAAATCAGCAATTCAATGACAGTCAGGTCATGTGGCTAAAATCATGCCTGGTGTGATGGTGATAAAAACAGAAGCCACGGAAGAGCCAGGAGAATTGAGGCACTGAGCAGCAGTGCTAGAACCTGCCTGCTTGCGGGCTGGTGAAGATGACTTGAACCATTGCAGGAGGGCTATGAAGTCCCTTACGAAGGGAGAAGTACTGCATAGCTCCACAAAGGAGGGCTACAGAATCCTTTAACCAGGGAGAAAGATTTGAACCCAAGAGACTAAAGGAAACTGTATATTTATGAAGACTCAATAAACTGGACACCAGGAAGGGAAATATGACTTTAGGATGTGAACAAGTTAGTTGGGAGAAGCAAGAAGAAGCTGAGGGTGACATTAGGGTTGCCACTTCAGAGGTTAGAAAAAAAACAACGGGACATCTAGGATGAGCCCAGTCCCATGAAATTGGACAGCTGGCAGTGTGTACTGAGCACCATACAGCTTTCTCAGGACAGCTAACTCAAGAAAAGGATGACCCTGGGAAAACCTGGACAGGGGGCAACCAAGGGTGCTGGAACAATTTGTATAGCGGGGATGCTGAGAGCCATTGAACCAAACTGTAAACCCTGTATATGATGGAAACCACTTCAAGTCAGGGGGTGCAGCAGCACCCCCAGAACCACTAGTTCCAGCACCTATGGTGGCAACCCTAGGTGGCATGCCTGCAGCACCATGTTGTTCCAGGACTGGGCATGCTGCAGGGATGGAGCCAAGCCATACTCCTGGGTCTCTCTTGAAAATTGACTATGATGTCTAAAAGTAATTGGTGATGTGGCTGACAAGCCATTGACTCCTAAGTTAATGTCATTAACTTGATTAACCATGTGACTCTGGCCTAGACTACATTTAACTTATCTCCATAGATTACAGAAAGTAGATTAATTCTCTGCACCACACAACCTGTGTTCTTTCAGTTTACTCTTCATTTTGTGTAGGATTAAGAGGTTACACAGCTTTTTAAATATAAGATTTTGAAGCCAATCAAGAATTTATTTTTATTGTGTGAGCACTTCAAATTCATAAACATATACATCAAATAATTCAAATGTATGCTTCCATGTGATTTGTAGATTTGGACTTCATTATTCATTTTTTAGTTTTGAAAAGAGAAACAAGCAAGATAATTGCCATGTGAATTAGGATACCGTCCATCCGTCTAAATAGCTAATAATTGCAGTGAGCCATATCCCAGGTGCATACTTCATTAACTTCAATGGAATTTTGTCTGACTTTGACACAGTCTAAAAAAGAAAATTTCAGGCTAGCTCCAATCTCTAGAGTTTTCACTATATTATTTTAAAGAATCTGTTACAAATGTCATAAACTGTATGTTACCCTTCCTTCACTCCCAGATATCCCCACTCCCACCTCTGCATCTTCATTCTTTTTTCTAAAGTTAATCCTAGGTTTCCTGCTGCTATCCTGCCCTTCAGAATTTGAAGAAACAAAAGTAACAAATGGTTCAGCGTAAACCTACAACCACTAGGAAATGTAAAGTTAAGGATGCCACTTTCTACAACTTACTTTGTGGCCTCATTCCAAGAGTTTGAGATCCATGAGTGGGGAGGCAGAGAGAGAGCGAGCTTCTGAGATCACTCCCTGTTTTTCTGTAATTCCAATGTATGTGTATGTGTCTTTGTGTCAGATTTTGAGATCAGTGAACATGTGGCAAGAGGGAGTGGTCAAAACAGTGTTTGGGGACCTGTATGATGACTAGCTCTAGCTGAAACTATTACTCGCATGAGCTACAAACTCGCACTCTAAAATTAAAACAGAAATTTGTGATGTGTAGAGATATAAAGGAAAAGGAAAAAACACTCCTTAATCTTACAGAATTCATTGCTCTCCAAAGTTCTGGTGTAGACAGAATTAGCAACAATTTCATAAGTGTACCTTTCTAGCAATGGTGATAGCTGGTGTGACACCATGCAAGTACCTTTTCTAGGCAACCCGGATAATTTACTGCAGTCTTCCAGCTTATTTTTCAAACAGACGTGTGTCACTTCACTCTCTATGACATTCAGCAGAGCTTGCCTGCATCTCAGTGAGTTATGCTTAGAGTTCTGGGAATATTTATTGCTAACAACTAAACAAATTTAGCCTCTTGTACTGTTCATGAATTATCTTCAAGCAGATGTCAATTTTCACAAATTGGGGGCCAGATCCTTAACTGGTATAAATTGACAGCTCTATGGAGGTTAAAGGAGCTATGATCATTTACACCAGCTAAGAATCTTGCCATTGTTCATTATTGAAAATTATCCATTGGATGGTTTGTATGAAAATATGTCATCCTATGGATTTCTTACTAAATAATCACAGACTGTTGCTTTGAGTGTTCACTACTCATAATTTCCTGTTTGAGCTGCGTGATTTGTTCCTGCTCCTGGACTAGATGATTCCCAAAACAACAAAAAGTTTTCAGGAAGCCACATGAACTCTTCTTGTGCCAATTGACGGGTATTTCTAACACATACCTTTTCCTCTGGTAAATTATTGTGTACAAAAATTACTGCAGAAAAAGAAACAGAGAGCAAATCACAGGGGACTTGAATACCCTTTAAATTAATTAGTTTTTATTCAAATCAATGTTTGTAAATATCTGTTGACAGTGCTCCTTGGGCTCTAGTTATGATCCCCCCTCAACTGTTTCTTTTCTGTAGTTCAGCATATAATATCATCCAGAACTAAACCCAAAGAAAATGTTCATGCAGATTAGTATCTGTCATTGCTTCTATTTGTTCAAAAACTTCAGCCAACCTAGGTTTAAATTAGTTGTCGTTGACCTGGCTTTAACCCTTATTTCTGAAAATGACATTAAACGGTCACAAGTTAAATAACAAAGAGCATTAAAGTAACTGAAATATAAGTAGTAAAAACAATAATTGAATTAAATAATATAAACTAGGCATACTCAAGCTGCCATTAGAGAAATACAGATCCAGATTGCTGTGCTCCAGCTATATAATTTCATTGGAAATGCTGGAACTATTACAATTCCATAACACACATGTATATTTTGTTTGGTTCTGAACCTTAATACAACACTGGTTCGTATGTTAAACTTTCCATCATAAGGTTTCACTATTCCATAGTCTGAGATCTGGTTGAATTAGGAGAGACATTTTTTTCTCATTCTTATACAAGAATTTATCACAGTTACAATGTCACTACAGGCAAGAAAAAGCAAATGGAGTGTCTAGACTACCCTGGGTTAGAGTGGATGAGATCAAAGACTGATTTTAATATTTCTGGATTATGAAGCATGTATTTGGGAACTGGGAAGTCTTGAGACTCCAAGGATTGTGGTTTAATTAGTAGCAAGTTGAAGTGACCATTCAATAAAAATAAATTCTTGATTTGGCTTCAGAATTGTATTTTTAAAATTGAAGTAACTTAAGAAACTGTGTAACCTCTTTAATAGTCACTCTTTATGCTCTTCTTTTTACCCCAATTGTTTTCCTAATCCATTTCTAATTTGTCACCGGAATAATCCTTAAACTCTGAGTAGCATCCTGCTCTCATTTGGAATTTCTTCAGTCCTCTAGTGGTAGCCTACAATTTAGTCCCAGTTAACTGGCTCTTTGGGAAGTTCCCATAATATGGTCCCCATGCACTGTGCTGTAATCTAATAACCTGTTGTTGGGCCCTCTCTGTGGACACACTTGCAAAGGCTGATGCAGCAGAGGTGATTTCAGCGATGTCTAACCTCAGTGATTTCTCCCCACAGGAAGCCTCATGTGCCTATGTGCTGATAGTGACAGCTGTGTACTGGGTCTCAGAAGCAGTACCGCTTGGAGCTGCAGCCCTAGTTCCTGCTTTCCTCTATCCACTCTTCGGAGTCATGAAGTCCAGTGAGGTAGCTCAAAGTGTACTTTTGAATCACTTCTTCTTTCTCTGCTAATCGTTTGCAACAAACAATTCAGGAGAGCAACAGGGATAACAGAGTGCTAAGTGTCCTAAACATGGAAAAAGTAGGACAATCATCAGCTTATAAAAGGAATGTACTATGACATTCTGGGGTGCAATCTAGACGGATGTGGGGCTATGTCACCCCTGCCCTGCAACCTTGGATGTCTCACAGAGCTGCTGAAGCTTCCAACTTGGATCATTCACAATTAGCTTGCCAGCATGCAGGTCACACACAGAGTGTCTTTGTATAGCCACAGCCCTGGTCCATCAGCTCTGACCCCGGCAGCCTGTCAGCAGAGACTAGCCACACCCTGGCTTCCACCAGCCTGGGTTACTATTTGCAGGGTGACCCCAATATATTCCCAGTCCCGACTTTTCCCCCAAAACATGTCTTCTGCACTGTCCAGCCCTCTCCTGGACAGTCCAAATATATTAGGTCTGTTGCCCCTCAAAGGAAATCCATACACAACAGTTTGTTACCTTAAATGAAGTTACTCAAATAATTCACAACACTGGTTTAGTTTTAATTAAAGAATAAAACAAGTTTATTTAACTATAAAAATAGATTTTAAGTGAGTACAAGAAGTAGTAATAAGGCATTAAAGTTAAAAATGGTTACAAGAAAAATACAGATAAAACGCTTTCTAAACGTAAGAAAATAGACTTGGTTCAAGGTGAAGTTCTTACATGTTTTCAGTACTTTGCTGACTAAACTCTTAGGCCATAATCTGTTCCCAAAGTCCACAGGCTATTCCTTTTGTCATCTTAAGTGACAAAGAGAAATGGAAAGGGAGAGAGAACTTGGGGTGCTTTCCCCTCTCACTTGTATAATTCAATCACCCTTTGAAATGCATTTTCCTGAGAGTGACCCCTAGATAAAGTTCTTTCCAGCTGAGAGCAAGGAGACATGGAGTCTGGTAGGGAGGAGGCTTTTTGCTGCTGTTTGCTAAGATGCAGACCTATTTATTCCTGCCCCCTTTTCCTTGCCAAAGAATGGCCACTTGATAGGTTATGGCCCATCAGCTTTGATGACACCTGGCTGTGGCGTCAAATTGTCCTTTGTCTTTGAGAAACAGGTTTACCCACTTCCCAGACTTGTCTAGTAAACACACTTCTGTCATGATTTCAGCTTATGTTAATAACTGTACATATAATGTTGTTACCTACATCTGATCATGAAATTATTGACCAGCAAGTTATTAATTTTCAAATGATAGCTGACAAGGCATATTTTACACAAATATTATTACAATAGTGTATAGCAGGGGTGGCCAACCTGCAGCTTGTCAGCCACATGCGACTCTTTTACAGTTAAAATGTGGCTCACAGAGCCCCTCCCCCCATTCTCCAACTTCCAGACTGTTTGGGGGAACTTGGGGCTTCTGCCCTATGGAAGGATGGTGAACCAGGGGCTTCTGCCCAGCAGGGAGGTGGGTGTCAGGGCTTCAGCTCCACAGGAGGCACCTGCCAGGGCTTGGGGCTTCAGCTGGAGTGGGCTGAGATCTCAATCCCTGGCAGGCATGCCCTGCAGGGATGAATCCCCAAGACTCCCTAACTCCGTAGGGCAGAAGCCGCTAGCCCCACCACTCCATCACAGAGTTAAAGCCTCGAGCTCCAGCAGACATGCCCCAACTCTTGAACTTCTGAAGATTGTTATATGCAGCTCGGAGGGTCAATAAGTTTGTCCATCCCTGGTGTATAGGATGTGAATACAGAGGTGCATTCCATCACATAGAAATATAGGAATGGCCACACTAAATCAGATGATTGGTCCATCTAGTCCAGTGTTCTATCACCAACAATTCTCAGTATCAGCAGCTTCAGAGGAAGGTGGAAGAAACCTTGCAATGGGTAACTATGGAATAACTCTTTCCCAAGGAAAATTTCCTCCTGAACCCTAATACTTAGAGGCTGTCTGATCCCTGAAGCAGGAGGATATGCATGACTGATATTAATATTTACAATTATAACTAGCTATTCTTATCTATATAAATGTCTGATCTGTTTCACAAATCCATCTAAACTTGACCTCAGTGATTGATATCTTGTGCCAATGAGTTCCACAAGCTAAGTGTGTGTTGCGAGAAAAAAAGTATTCCCTTAGATCAGTTTTGAATTTTCTTCCTTTAATTTTCATTAGTTATCTTGTATTATGGGACTGGGGACTTCCATTCATGCTATCTACATTCTTTATAGGGGTTTTCTTTTGTTATTGTTCTCAGTATGAAGGTCATAGTCAGCTTATTAGAGCAGAAAGCAGAGGGCTTATCTACATGAACAATGTGTATAGAAGCCAGGAAGTCATATTCCTCACTCATAGCGTAAATTTAATCTAAATGTAATACAAGGCCTGAATGTAAACCGGTATAGTGAAATGTACAGACAGCCTGAAACTGCTCTGTAAGGTGTGAAGTGCCCTGGCGATCAGCAGTGAAATGATTAACTGTGTTGACATGGAAAATTACATAATTAGATTACAAGGTTATGTTTTGCACTTGTTACACAAGCTCAGCCTACCTCTTACTTGTTCCCAAGTGCCAAAACCCCAGCTATGCCCTATGCAACTGCAAGGCCCTTCACTTTCCCCTGACTTCTAAACAGCTACACATTTTCAGTACAAAATTCTGCTGCAGGCTGAAGATTTAAAATGTATGGGCAGCGTGCTACAAATTGAATTTAATATTTAATTTAAATAACCACAGGAATACTCAACAGACTGCTTTATTCATTTATCAAAAATAAAAAGGGAACTTAAATTTAAAAAAACCCGAAAACCTAAGCTGAAGCTGTTGCAAAATTTCCAGTCTGCTGCATTGGAGTGACACAAAACAAAGGTCTTGCCACACACTTTACATCAAATCTTGTTCACAGGGCCGTGCGTGGGTGTGTTATATTCATTTCTTTTTCAGAAATACTGTAAAAGGGATAAAGGAAAACAATTAAATCTTTGTTCTGCTAGCTTGATAGATTCCTTTCATTCAGTCTAAGAACTTTTTTATTAAAAAAATGCTGGACAGAGTATTAGGGAAAAAAAAAAGTTAATGAGGCAGAAAGTAGTGAAAGAAAGCCAAAGAGGTGATATTTAACAGTTTCTGGCAAACACTTAACCATGATGGCCAAATCCTTTTTTGCCACCATGGGAATTTGTTAAATAAAAATAAATACCTTTTAATAACGTATGATAGCACTTTTCATGAGCAAAGCTCTACAAAAGAGAGAGAGTATCATTATAATGAGATAATGACAGATGAGGTGTAGAGAAATTAAGGACAAAGAGAGAAATCTTGACCCCATTGAAGTCAATGGCTAGGCTCCTATTGATTTCAGTGGGACCAGGATTTAACCCAAGTGCTTTCAAACCCTAACCCTATATTTAGTTAAATACATAGTTAGGTGTTGGGTTAAATGTTTGCCTACTCTTTTAAATATTACTTCTTTGAGATCATCTCTACAAGGAAAATAAGAGTGATTTTAAAGCATGGTAGCTGATACGTGATTGCTAAAGCATTTTAAAATCCTAATGTAGTCAGAAAAAGTTGTAGTATTAACTGTTAGCTGGTCCTTGTAAACCCTTTCCTGTGAATCCTTCACCTCAACAAGCTAACATATTAAAACTACAACTTGCTCTATCTGTATTTGTGATCACATTTTCAAAGTACACCCTTTGTTCAAGTGTGGAAGAGTCCTTTGACTTTTTTGAATTAGCAGCAGGCAGAGGTGCCAACTCCATGGGTGCTGCAGGGCTGGGCACCACAGGGAAAATTAGCGGGTGCTCTGCACCCACCAGCAGCCAAGCTCCTTCCACCCCCTCCTCACCTCCTCCTCCCCTAGCATGCCGGGTCCCAGCTCCTCCCTCTCCCAGCGCTTCCCACCTGTTGCCTAACAGCTGTTTGGTGGCACTTAGCACTTTCTGGGAGGGAGGGGGAAGAGTGGAGAAGCAGCGCGCTCATGGGAGGAGGCAGTAAAGAGGCAGGGCAAAAGTGGGGACTTGGGGGAAGGAGGAGGAATTGGGGCAAGGTGAGGGTGGTGCAGGGGCGGGGCCATGGAGCAGTGGGGAAGTCGGCGCCTATGGCAGCAGAAGCTGCAGTTGCACAGCACATCTGAAAACCAGACCCATCTATTTACATGCTAAAATATGAATTTAGATGCCTGACTACAGGTAACTAATTCTGAAAATTTAGGCTTTAGGGACTTAACACAGCAAATCTGTGGCTGAGTCAGGAATAGCACCTAGGCATCCTTATTTTCTTTCTTTCTTTTTTTTTCAATTATGGAGAGGCAAGATGGTCCAGTGGTTAGGGTACTAGTTTAGCGCTCTGGAAACCTAGGTTCAGTTTCCTGCCACACGCTTCCTTTGTGACGTTTCAGGGAGAAATGAGGCCACAATTTGGCTCTAAGTATCTTACCCAGGGTCACTAAGAGAGTCTATGTCAGAGCAGTGGGTTGAAGTTTATAATATAGACATTGGTAGTGACTCCATAGTTACATTTGTATGGAGATTTGCTATGAAATCATGATTAAATCCTGTTCTGTTTTACACTTTGGTGATGGAAATTTGTCCCAAAATTTCCAGAAAATTCTTCAAAAAGCAATGGCATTTTCTGTGTAATATTTTTTAGTAAAACAGCTGCTGATTTTTGTGCTTTCTCTCTGTCATACACATATGCTCACATGTGCATGATCAGTGACCATTACACACTGACATTTCAATCTTTACCTGGTTGGGTAGAGTCAACATGTCTGTGGGGGGTTTTCTGTGGTTGCATTTTAGCCCTGGCTTTCCTTATTATTAAACAGAATTAAGTGGATAGGCAGTAAAATCCCCAGGTTGAGTGAACACTTCAGAAGCTGCCACCTTTATACCTATTGTGGGAATCAGTAGGAGATGTTTCAGTTTGGGTCTAATCAGAACATTTAATACACTACAAAGCAAATCCTGTTCACGGATGTAAGAGAGAATCACATGACTTCTCTCAACTTCTTTCAGTCTCTCCAAAACTGAGAAACCTAGTGACAGGAGGCATGAGACGTATTTTAATTTATAAACACCAGAAGAAAGAAAATTAAGATATGGTATTTTGACTCATAGGTTCTCCAGTTCCTCCACCTTGCCAGCATACTCACTGCTTGGAAACAAGTAATATAAGTGTTTTCACCTTCCCAGCATGGTCTCTGCAAGTAACTTTTACTCTGTGATTGCTTATCTCCTGCTTGCCTTTCCTGCAGGTGGCTGCAGAGTATTTCAAGAACACAACTTTGCTCCTAATGGGGGTGATTTGTGTGGCAGCTTCTGTTGAAAAGTGGAACCTACATAAACGGATTGCCTTGCGTATGGTCATGATGGCTGGTGCGAAGCCAGGCATGTGAGTGAATCCTCTGCCTTAGAGCATTAAAGGATACAGGCATCAAATTTAAAAATAAATGAGCAAATATAAATTAAATCTAGCCCTGTATGCTTTTCAAAAGCAAATGATGTCATTACCCATAATGCACTGTACTTTTACAATCAGATGCCTTAAGTCAATCTTTGATGATCTTTTCATGGGCTGAAAGTTTATGAATTTTCCTGTCCTCTCTCATTCTCTGCCTCTTCTTTTTGCCTTTTATGCCTTCACCAGTACTCTCTGTTCATTGCGCTCTGATATTTCTTTGGTTTTTATCTCCTCTGTTTGTTCTCTCCTTGCCTATTGTTTAATATGTACAATTAATACTCATGATGAAATGTAGAATTTCTTGTTTTCATGTTATAATGAATTTGTAGTCAGGACATAGGTTGGACTTAAATGATGCATTGTATTGTGCTGGTCCCCTGCACTGGGGTGAATTTCAACTTGATGCAATCTAATATATTTGTAAGCAAAGAGAATAAATAATAAATAAATAACAATGAATTAATTAAAATATTAGAAAAGGGGATCACACGAAAAGTTGTAAAAGTGCTCCAAGAGGGCTGTTATCTCCTGTATTCTAGGTTACTTCTCTGCTTTATGTGCTGTACAACCATTTTATCCATGTGGCTTTCCAATACCTCCACCACAGCGATGGTGATGCCAATTGTGGAGGCAGTGCTACAAGAATTAGTGAATGCTGAGGAGGAGCATGAAGTCATTGGTACTGCAGGCAACACCATTTCTGAAGAGAGGGAGCCAAAAGGTATAGGATGATATCAGTAATTTTTCTTTCACTTTTAGATATTTAAGGCCGAATCCAGCTCCTGTAAATGGGCATAGATCCATGGAAGTTAGTGGAGCTATGTGATTTACACCAACTGAGGATTTGGCCCATATTATCTATTTTCATTTATTTTATACGTGATGTTTATTTTATAGCCTCAGGGGTGCCTGGCAGGAGAAGTGGAGTTTGGAGCCTGAATAGGCTGAAGGAAGCTGAGGTGAAGGCATAACTTCAGGACAGATTTAAGTTGTAGCTTATGCACAAGATTCCAGTGAGTTCTAGCTATATGGAAAGTTTGAAGGGTCTGTGACAGGACAGAGGTGAGGTTGTCTAGGTGCCCTAACTCACATGTTTGGAATTATTTTATGTTTAAGCAGTGAATTTCCAGGGTTGCTCATGCTTAGTTTTCAGATGTTTATAACATTCCTATAATGCAGTTTACCCTAAATTACTGATATATACTCTCAACATAGTTTTTGTCTAGGAATTTCCTTGTCTCTTTTGCTTTGTTTTAAATGAAAATGTTCAAGAGAATGTTCCCATGTGACATCTCTATTGATTTAAATATATCCACCTTAACTAGTTTATTTAGTTTTAATTTTTGGGGAAGGGGGTCATATTCTCTGCTACACTCCGGGTGTTTTACCCAACTTGAAAACAGCACAAAACATCCAGAGCATACAGGCCAGTTAACCTGGGTTTACAGCTGCTTTGTTTAAATGGAGCTGTACAAAACACCTTCAGTTTTCCCCCTCTCTCTTTTCCTTCAGATTCTTACTGCCTTTTCCACCTCCCTACACACACATCAGTTGCCTGCACTCCTCTACGTTCCCTGCATGAAGACACATATATATATACAATTTAGTTTCTCCACCTTCCTAGTCTACTTATTGAGTAGATCTGGTGCCATGGATATTTTAAAATATTTAGGCTTAATGGTCATTTTGTGCCATTAGTTTTCATAACTGAAAGTTTATCTCTTACAAAGAAATCCCCCCTTTCCAAAATGGCCATCATCTCTCATTGCTGTCAATGGAACTTAAGCTACAACTTCTCTCAGAGAAGACAGTGGCCACGTATGCTTCACAGAGGCAGAGGCACTCAGTACCACTAAGATCAATGAAAGAGAGAGAAGATGGCTTTTTCAAAATGGCCACCAACTGAGGACGTCTGTCTCTTCAGTATTGCCTAGAACAATGGCAGATGGAAGATGTTTTGAAAGAGGGCAGGTCTTATTTCCTAGCTGACCATTGTGTCTTTCAGCTTTTGCTGAAGGAGAAACGTCCAATTATGAAGAATAAGAAGGGAAATGACCACTAATCTTAAAACATTAAATAAATAATAAAATACAATAATTAAAAAATCATAATCAATTGTAGCTCATGCACAAGATTTCAGTGAGTTCAAAGAGTGGGTTGTTCTGTTACTGAAATAATTAGGGACAAAAAAAATCTAAGATTGGGTGCTAACTTTTTAAAGGTCCCATTTTTAATTAAGTTTAATTCCTAAGATAAGAAATTTACTTGTACATTCTCAGAACATTGGTTCTATACTCAGTGTTATTATTTGGAAGAGAATACACTATATTTTAAATAAGGAACAAAGAGGGTAAATTCTTGCTTTAAGTACAAGACTTAACTATCCATGCCTCCATAATACATTACTTAAAGTTCTGGACCATCTATATCAGAAGGAAGATAGCTGATTATCTCACACTTGTTTGATTCATGGTAGTGGAGGAGGGAATACTAGACAGGGCATAGAGCTCTCTGTCACTACAGGGCATAGTTAAGGTTGTTTGGGACCCTTAACTGTATTTCCAAACATTAACATGTTTGGATTTCTTTAAATGTAACTCTAACTCTGAATACCATCTGTCCCTGAGCAAATTTAAAGCATCACTGCAGTGTTTTTTACCCTTAAGTTGCTGAAATATACTCTCAACCTTAACTCCATTTTGATGGAATATTTTGTCTGGGAATTAATAACGGAATTCTTCATTCATCACTGAAATGCTTCCAGGACACAGAGGCACAGCCCAGAGGCATGGAAGCAAAAGTGTATTTAAACTGGTCAGGGTCTGAAACAACCCTCCTTCCCTCACACCACCATCACTACCATAAGAGTTGACAGCTCAGGGAGCTGATCTAAGGTACAGCAACCCAGTCCTTGTGGTCTATGGGTAGCTATGCAGAACCTCCATAATGCCATGTTATAGCCCCAACCCAACTCCAGCATAACCCTTATGCTGGAGGTTGTGAGAAACAGCCTGCACAGGGCATCCTATAGCTGTCCAGTTCAGTACTTGTGCTAGAAGAATTTGCCACCTGTCAGCTAAGGGCTTTTTTTTGCCCCATATGCCACTGCAGGGGCTGTATTGGGAGGGAAAAGCCCTCCTTTTTAAAAAAAAATTTGGAGGTGTTCCATCTTAGTACTGACCAGATCCAACGTTGCTTAGCCTCTCAGGTCTATGACTGAGGATATACAGCTATAGTCATGTAGAATGTGTTACTGTTAGGTCTTTATTGGCAAAAGTTAAATAAGCAAGAAAATATGGAGTAATAAGATGCTGCATTAGGTCCCCGAATAAAAGGAAGTGTTTATGGAAGATTTTTTCTGGATTCATTTTACATTAGCTCCTGCGTATTCATAGACACAATTCTGAATTGAAGCCAAGGAAATCAGCTCAACTCCCATCTCTGACAGTCTCTCTCTCTCTCTCTTCCCCCTCCATCTTTCTGCCCATTACTATAGGTCTCAGCGGAAAACATGGCCAAGCCTCAGTGGAGGTCATTTTCATCAATGAGGAGTAAGAACGAACCCTGTGCATCACTACTGGAGATATGAACCGACACAGGTTGCAATGAGATGAACTCAGGAATGGCAAAAGGAAGGGAAAACAGAAGCTTGCAAATGAACAGTTTAGATGTGCTTGAAGGGAAAAGATTATGCAAGGAGTGGGGTTCGGGTAACAGATGTCCCTGTTTTATAAGGACAGTCCTGATATTTGGGGCTTTTGCTATATAGGTGCCTATTAACACCATGCCTAGGCCTGATTTTTAAACACTTGTTAAGGTTGCCAATCCTCCAGGATTGTCCTGGAATCTCCAGGAATTAAAGATTAATCTTTAATTAAATATTACGTCTAACCAAAATTGGCAAACCTACTTGCTATCTGGTCACCGTAAGTGGGGTTAATGTAATGATCTGGATCTCACTATGTTATGATCCACAAGCCACACAAGAGAGATGTTAGTCATGTTGCTTTAATGTTAGTCACGTTGCTACTGGAAGGTGCTGAGATGTTATGGCAATGAGGGAGGTATAAGACTCTATACAGAATAGAATAGATTAATAGTGTTGGGTTTTCCAGTGATTCACTCCACTGTGATAGTGATATTAAAGGTTTGGCCACAAACACTCTTGGTTTCATGGAAGTGGCACCCCAACATCATAGAGCTAGAGATAGACCCTTGGAACAAAGTGATTCTTCCCATGTATCTAGCTGAGATGTCAGAATAAATGGAACTTTTCACAACTTCAGCAGATTTTAGTTCTTGTTTAGGTGCTCCACTACCCGCCCTGAACATGTGCCTTTTGAGATAGCTGGGAAACATGCCTTTAAAAATAAACTTTCTTTTCTTTGTTTTTAGTGCTACGACCACTGACTTCAGCTCCGTGGTACATACTAAGGTATTGTGATAGGTAGTACTATACCATGTGACCAACACTCAGCTCTGCATTATAAAGCAGTACAGCAGGAATGATCAAAAGCACACTCCTCTGTCTTTAATGGGAGGTAGTTCTAGTAGAGTCCATATATCATAGCATGCCATGCTTTCGCTGGATCCTATCAGCCTGGCTCCTGAGATCAAGATGGAACACTGGTTCTGTAGTTTCTATGGTCCGTATCTCCATCTTACATGCAAAGCTGTGATCAGCTCAATTGATTAGTGAGTAAGTGTAGTCCATGGGCTCCTAGCAAGTAGCAAATGTGGCCTTTTGTTCTGCAAGATTTGGGCACTCCTTCAGTCAGGGATGTTCAGTCAACTAGAGCACTCTAGTGGTTGACCATTCTACAGCTTATAAAATCAAGGCTCAGGTGCTTCTTGCATGGTTTATGTTGGATTCTACCATCACAAAGCTGCCGTGATGACAGAAGGAGATGAGCTAAACTGACCATTTAATTTTTAAGATTTTTTTAAGGATAAAAAGACTTACTTTTATTTAATCTGCCTTATTACATAGAATAAGGTTTCAGACAAATTGTAGTTGATTTATTGGAAGATTCTTTGCCTGAAATACTCCAAACCACCCTTGAATTTAATTCTAAGTGCCTTCTGGAATTAGGTAGAGAGTATTGTCTAATCAAAGGACATTTACCTTCTTATAGAATATGAATGGTGTGCACATGATAGCCAACCCAATTGGAACTGTGAATCCCCCAAACAAGGGGCAGAATCTACCTCAGGTAAGAGGTGGTAATCTTCTGTGAGAGACAAGTATCACACATTTTTCCTGGCTTCAGGTTCTTACCTTGTAAGTAGCTTTCCATGAAATCTTTGCCTCTGTAGTCTCAGAACATTTAACAGTTAGACCTGTGCTGGTTCCTCAGATGGTTTCCACTTTTTTAGTTCCCCCCTTCACAGCCCTGTTACATCATTTTGGATTTCTTTGATGTAGCCAAAAGGTGAGCGGAGCCCTTTTCATAGAGGTCCACCTCACAGGCTGTTTCCACATGCATTCAATATCATATATTCCATGCTATGGCTAAACAGTTTCCATTTCTGTTTTGCTGTTCCACTTTGTTTCCCCAAATAGCTGTAGATAGCTCTACATAAATATCAATTTTTGGCACAGATCACTGGCTAGAGCCAAACATAAGGTAGACGCACCTTATGGACAGCTCTATCAGCCCTCACTTCCAATATTCCTACACTTCCTATCCTTTGGCAACCCACCACACATGCAGCACACACTCACAGAGACACTTCTGCCAATATACCTCAATCCTGATCTGCATTTCCTTCTTCCAATCCTGGGCATGCCTGAGGCAAGACTTCAATTACATGTATGCTCTGTTTTTATGCACAAACAGATGTCCAGCAGAAGTGAGACTCCAATCAACACATTTATTTGCATATATGGCTCAAAGGGAATTTATACCCAGATCTTCAGAAAAGCTACTGCACTACCCTTGCCACTGAGCATCCTCCCATTTCATACTCACATTCAAGGGTTATTTTGTAACCACCAAATTCATTTCAGTTTTGACCTAATACAGATTTGAACCAGGATTTTCATGAGAGAGACTGCAGGAGGATTGATAAACTCATAACAGCACCAGATTCCTCATGGAAAATAAGTCCATTACAAACCAAAAGAATTATATTATGGCAAATGAATCCAGCTTCTCTGCTGCTGGGGCCTATTTTCTGAGCCTACAGTACAGCCTTTTTTCTTTCTCTCTTCCCTGCACTACAAGTGATAGGTCTCTAGGAGTGGCACCTTATTATTTTCAATATAATACCTTAATTTCCCAGAACCATGCACTGACAGCCACCACTATGGAACCTTCTTTGTGTCACGCTACCCTTTGCAGCCATGTTTTCATTTACCACTTCTCTCTGGGACATATCCTAGCAGCTAAGCATTAGGCATTACAGCTAATTATCTTGTACCTTCCCCCTCCTAATATTAGATTGCTAATTAGAGGTTATGACTCATGAGTCAGTGTGAGGGTGGAAAGTCTGCCAAACATTGCCTGGAATCTTTAACATGCCTCAAGGATTATATGTTCTTAAAACTGAAATAATAGAATCTCCTCCTTCCAGCTCATAAAGGTTTCCTGGTATCCAGTTGAGATCCCATTGAGGACTGGAACAGGGCCAGACTCTGATCAGAAGTCTGATTACTGTTTATGCTGCATTTTGGTTGCAGATCAAATAGTTTGGGGTCACTGGACAGGTCTCTAGTTCTGAGCCCAGTTAATGCCCATGGAGAATAAGCTGCCTGCTCTTTCACAGGCAGGTTATTTCTTTGTAACCTGTAGACATCTTGTCACTCAAAGTTTCCCTCTGGCCCAGGCCAGGCTGTTGGTAATGTCTAATAATAGTGCCTTATGGCATGTCTTTCTTCTTACAGACTCAGATACTTGTCCTGCCTCCTAACCCCAGAGATCTGGACCTGAACACTAAATACCAGTACCAGTCCAGACACGATCACATGATCTGCAAGTGCCTGTCCTTGAGCATCTCATATGCTGCAACCATTGGGGGACTGACCACCATCATAGGGACCTCCACTAGCCTCATCTTCTTAGAGTACTTCAACAAGTAAGTGATGATATTGCACAGTTTCTGATATTACATTGGGGAGCTGTGCTGGAGTAACTACCGTCATCATGATGACTCTATCAAAGGGTTATTGATGTCTGTGGAAACCCTGAAAGATATTCTGTTTAGAGATCATTTTGCTTCTATCTTGTATATTTTCTTTGTGTATACTTTCTCTCCTAGGGCTTTATTACTAAGGGTATTTGACTGAAAGCAGGATCTTTATTTCTTATATGCTCATTTTCAAATGGGAGTTGACCTCTTTTGAAAAGATCAGGCCCTATGTTATAGTGGGCACATGCATGTACACAGATGGAATGTTTGTTTGCTTCTTTTATTAGAAAAAATGCAAAACTACTTTGAGGGTCAGAGATAATTTCGCAGAATAACTTTTGAAATGACACACATGGTTTTTGTAAAACTGATTCTGCAGGTGAACTCTTGATGGAAGGTTTGGGTTTTCAAGCACCCTCAAAGAAGACATATTAATGTTCCTTGCCATTATGACACTTCCAGCACTTTGGGATTGTTATGAGATGCACTGCTAAACAGCTTTGCCAGAGTCCAGTCTGCTGTATTAATTTTTTTATATTTTGTGTCCCAAGACCACAAATACACAGAAACCATGAGTGAAGTCCTGCTGCTATTGAAGTCAATAGAGTTTCAGCAGGGCCAGGATTTCATCCCTTATGCTTGCCTATACCTCTGAAATTATCTGTACATATGCGATCATTTGTTTAAAGACCAATTCGCTGTATTGAAGCAGTTTGTGATACAACTAGGATGAAAGACACAATGCAAAAACAGTTGTATTGCATTATAACATCCATTTAAATTTACCAGTGAATTCCATCCTCAGACTAACCTGTTATTTCCATAGCCATGGTTGTTTTTACATGTCATCCAGACTACCCCAAACATGAATCAATTTGTTTCTATCACAAACTCCGTGGAGCAAAGAGATATTTTATGCAGATGTTGATTTCTGTTGAGATGAGCATCATCTGTGAGCTTCTTGACCGAGGTTACTACATATATTCATGACATGTTTTGAATCTATATTACACTGGGCCAAATTAATCCCTCCTGTTATAGCAATAAAAATATGTGCCATAAAAACATTTCTAAAATGTCTGTGGTAAACTGAACATATGCTGGTATTTGGTGTGGTGTTGATATAAAGGCTAATTTGGAAATCATTTGGGAGTGGCTTTGCTATGCATGTGTAATGCAATTATCACAAACTCATGCTAATACAACCCTTATGCCATACCACACAGCCATATACATAGACATAGATGCATGCTGTGAGAGTTTGACCATACATCCTGTGGCTTCTTATCTCTTATACGGTCTTTTTCTTTACAGCCACTATCCACATGCTGAGGTGGTGAATTTTGGAACTTGGTTCTTGTTCAGCTTCCCCATATGCCTCATCATGCTGGTCTTGACTTGGTTCTGGATGCACTGGCTGTTCTTGGGATGCAAGTGAGTGCAGGCTGCTAGAGCTGTGTGGGAATCCCAGGGCTAAAACAGTAGGGACTGCCACAGCTTCCTCCCAGCGCTGATGCTAGCCCACTGGGGTCCTAAGCAGGAATATTTTGGGCCCCCCACATAACACATATTAATAATTAATAGGGGCTCCCTTTGTGCTGCTCAGGGCCCTAAGTAATTGTTTAGTCTTGTTATGCCTAGCACCAGCTCTGCCGGGAACCACCATTTTAGAGTTCACAAAGGCACTAACAATCACAAGGGACAAATGCTGAATCACTATCGCTTCCCCTTATCAGGGCAGTGGGTCTTGTCCACTCCCTAGAGAAAGTCTCCTTTCCTAATAGCACTGGATGTGCAACAATGTGCTTGATTGATGCTTGAGTCCAGTGGCTGAATAGGGCTGATGAAAATCTGCTACACACCATGTTCATTTTTGACGGGAACAGTTTTAACACTGCCCTGCTTGATGAGGGCCATTAACCAGCCTTCTAATCAGAAGGTGCAACTGAAAATAACAAAAGAAAAATCCAGTTAGTAAAAACATGCCCAATTCTCCTTTCATACTGCTGTAAATCAGGAGAGATGCCACTGAGGTCATAGAACCACAGAATATCAGGGTTGGAAGGGACCTCAGGAGGTCATCTAGTCCAATCCTGTGCTCAGAGCTGGACGAATCCCCAACTAATTCATCTCAGCCAGGGACTTGTCAAGCTGGGCCTTAAAAACCTCTAAGAAAGGAGATTCCACCACCTCCCTAGGTAACTGTAAATGTGTGGACTCACCCCCGTGGCACCTCCTGCTGGTTGCTTCGGAGAATTAGCTCGATTCCAGCTACAGAGCGCCCTCTGCAGGCCGGTGATCCACCTGTCCTCTGCTAGCCCCAGGCCCCTCCCTGGACCTCGGTGCCCCTTTAACTGGGTCTCCCCCCTTCCAGGGGAACCCCACCCCACTATCCCCACTTTGCTTCAGTATTGGCTACTGCCCAGTCATTGTCTAGCCCGCACACCCTGGGGCAGACTGCAGTATCAGCCACTCATACCTATCTCCTAAAACTGGAAGGTCATCAAGTCCAGCACCCTGCCTTTATTAGCAGGACCAAGTACTGATTTTTGCCCTAGATCTGTAAGTGGCCCCCTCAAGGATTGAACTCACAACCCTGGGTTTAGCAGGGCAATACTCAAACCACTGAGCTATCCCTCCACTCATCATAGGCAAAGGGGTTGTGGCCTGGCTGCCTTTATCCACCCTCCGGCTGCCCCTCTGCAAGCCCAGTACCTTGGAGGCCTAGAATTAGGCCCTGCAGCCTGTGGAGTTGCTGGCCTAGGGCTTCCCAGCTCCTAAGGTTTTTCCCCCAGCCTTGCCTTCCTTTCGGTCCCCTGGGTGAGTCCCGGAGCAGCCAGGCCTGTCTCCCTCTCCAGTCAGAGAGAGACTCTTTCTCTCTTGGCTTCCCTGGCCTTCTGATTAGGCCTTGTGACTTAGTTTGGGGCGTGGCCCCCAGCTGCAGCCACTCCCACCATCAGCCTAGGGTTCTGGCACCAGCTACAGCCCCTTGCCAGGGCTGTTTTAACCCCTTCTCTGCTGGAGCAGGAGTCCACCCTGCTACAGTAACCCATTCCAGTGCTTCACCACCCTCCTAGTGAAAGCGTTTTTCCTAATATCCAACCTAAACCTCCCCCACTGCAACTTGTGATGATTACTCCTTGTTCTATCATCTGCTACCACTGAGAACAGTCTAGATCCATCCTCTTTGGAACCCCCTTTTAGGTAGTTGAAAGCAACTATCAAATCCCCCTCATTCTTCTCTTATGCAGGCTAAACAATCCCAGTTCCCTCAGCCTCTTATAAGTCATGTGCTCCAGCCCCCTAATCATTTTTGTCGCCCTCCGCTGGTCTCTTTCCAATTTCTCCACATCCTTCTTGTAGTGTGGGGCCCAAAACTGGACATAGTAGTCCAGATGAGGCCTCACCAATGTTGAATAAAGGGGAATGAACACGTCCCTTGATCTGCTGGCAATGCCCCTACTTATAGAGCCCCAAATGCCATTAGTCTTCATGGCAACAAGGGCACACTGTTGACTCATATCCAGCTTCTTGTCCACTGTAACCTCTAGGTCCTTTTCTGCAGAACTGCTGCCTAGCCACTCGGTCCCTAGTCTGTAGCTGTGCATGGGATTCTTCCTTCCTAAGTGCAGGACTCTGCACTTCCCCTTGTTGAAACTCATCAGATTTCTTTTGGCCCAATCTAATTTTTCTAGGTCCCTCTGTATCCTATCCCTACCCTCCAGTGTATCTACTACTCCTCCCAGTTTAGAGTCATCTGCAAGCTTGCTGAGGGTGCAGTCCATGCCATCCTCCAGATCATTAATGACCTGGTCAGTGGACTTACTTTGGTGTCAAACCAATGTAAATGACAGGGGAATAAGGCTCAATATATCTGTACTTGTAGTAGTATAAAGTGCCATAATCACAGTGCTAGAGACAAAAATCCTATATTTATCAACAGAATAGGTGGGCAGTGAGAGTTATAAAGCTTTCCCTCACTCCCAGGCTGAAGGCAAGAGAGAGAGTTTAGTCTCTATGATCACTTTAGACCAGAGATGGCCACACTTACTGACCCTCCGAGCCGCATACAACAATCTTCAGAAGTTCTTGAAGGAAACATGCCTGGCAGGACACACCTACCAGGGCTTGGGGCCTCAGCCCCACTCCATCTGAAGCCCCGAGCTGCAGCAGGCACCTCATGTGGGGCTGAAGCCTCGAGACCTCCCTCCTTGCTGGGCAGAAGCTCCTAGCCCCACCACCCCACCACAGGGAATAAGCTCTGAGTTTCCCCAAACAGTCTGGTAGGCGGAGAATGGTGGCGGAGGTGTGGGGGTTCTGTAAGCCACTCTTTAACTGTGATAAAGCTGCAAGTGGCTCACAAATCATGGTTTGGCCATCCCTGCTTTAGATGATGGCCCCTCCAAGGGACAAATAAAGCCAATTGTGAGGGCAAGAGGGAGTTTGGCTGACATCATTAACATATTTCACATAGGATAATGAATAGCTGTTAAATGATAATGACTTCTGATGCTACTGATCTTGAGTGCATTTGAAGAGGTAAATAGCGCTGTGTCCTTTTCTCAATCAGTCCCCTGAGTCTTCTAGTTTTGATGTAAAAGGCTATAATAAATTATTTCTTTTTTAATCCTGAGAGGAAACAGGCCCTAACATGACTCTCAATTCCTTTATTTTTTAATAAACAGCATTGAAATTCCACATTGCATCCAAGAATTCTCTCTGATTAATGTTATTCGAAAGAACACCAATGAACTGAAGCATTGTTGACCTTTTGTGAAGTGTTGGTTGGTTCCAAGCCTCTTTAATCTCCAACTCCTGTTCTCTGTGGTTCATTAGAGAATATGTTAGGTTAGGATTTTGTCTATAATGCTCTGCATGAAAATCCTTCTAAGACTTGGCAAGTGATACTGATAACATGGTGAAGCAATGTTTAGTCTAATGCTTGCTGATGGACATCTATGGAATTCCTGGAAATGTTCATGCCACGTATCCTTTCTAATAGGCCATGCCACTGTCAATCTCTTGCCCCTAGCTAGTGCAATGACTGGAACAGCTTTCTAGATTTTCTTTCTAGCCTAGAAACTCAAGTTCTTGGATCAGAATGCACCATCTAGCCTCTTCATAAGTCAAAGAGGGAGGGAAACAGGCCTATAAAGTTCTTCCTACCCGAAAATCAGGGGAAAAAATATTGTGACCCCTCCTTGGGACATGGGAAAGGGTAGTTCACAAAGGCACAGCTTTTCGCTTCAGCTAGTGCTGCACAAAGTAAGTATTGCTGCAAATATCTAAGCATCAGTTTTACAAAGGTATTTTGGTGCCTAAAATTGCAGGTAGACCCCAATGCAATTTACAAAATCATCTAAGCAGGTTAGATGTCAATTTCCCATTGGAACAGAAAAGCAAAATGTTGCTACAGTACTTGAGAAGAGGGTAGAAAAAAGCTTACAAGCATCTCAATTTAAATAAATGAGTACAGACTCTGTGACACGCAAATGCAATTTTACATGAGCCTGAGGGCTGCACCTAATTTGCATATAAATTTGTAGGCAGTTTAAATGCACTCAGCCATAAAATGTGCTTGTATTTGTATTTCCTTGATAGAAGTATAGAAATTATTCACTGGCAGAACTGTAGGATCATCGGCTTTAACTTTACCCTTCAGTTACAGAAAGAGTGGAACCTTGCAAGAATAATCCTGGTTTAAATAGTGCTAGAAATATCAAAGGCAGTCATGTCAATCTCATGTACAGCAGACACTGTAGTTGTGGGGATTTCCAGGATAGGATGAGTCATTCAGTCCTTTGTTCAGAGCTTCAGTGTGTAGCAAAGTTCCTCCAGAGGTAAGAAGCAGGACTGAAGACAAAATGGAGAAGATGCAGCTGTCTTTTATAGTCTTTTGCTGTGTGGACTGTGCTTCCTTTGTTTCAAACACAAGCTGCCCAGCACATGGCTTGAAAGCCTTAAAGTTCTCTCCATAGGCATCTCCCTGCATGCCTTTCTGAGTCACAACGTGTATCTGCCTTCTTTCATTGGGTCAACTATATAGCTGATGGTCCTCAATGGGCCATCAAGCAGGCTAGACAGTGCTGTCTGGAGGTGTCACCCAGAAGCATAGCACACGTTTTGAAATACAGACATACATAGCTATAATCTGTAATACAAATGTGAAACAAACATATAAACAAGATTACCATAGCTGGCAAATTATAACATTTCTGTAGATACCTTACATGGCATATCTGGCCTAACTCATTACAATTTTACAATATTGATATTCATAATATTCTCAAGTGTCTCCCAGATTCCATGCAGCATCACACCTTTACCAGACTACTTAAAGCAGAGAAGGTTGCACCCTGAGCTTTCAAAAATCATACTCTCTTCACCAAGTCAAATGGGATTAGGCAGCCAGAACGCCTTTTGTGTGTGGTATTCAGAATGCTGTTCCTGGAAGGGGACAATACATAGATCCACTATATAGAAAAACTAGTCCCATTTTAGAACAAAATCTCTATAAGTTTTGGGCCACAACCTACCCATGATGTGGTGTAAAGTGGTTGTAAGCTGCCCTAAACAGGCACTGTCAGAACACAGGATACTGGGCTCAATGGACTATTGGTCTGACTGAGTATGGCCATTCTTATGTTTCTAAGGATTGCCTGGCATAGGGACCACCTGGGTGTTGCAGGTCTGGTGAAACTGGCTAGTTAGGGAAATGTGATGGGGCATGGCGGAGAGGAGGTAACATGGCCAGAACACTAATGTGCTCCAGTGATTATGATCTGGCATATTGACCCCTTGTGTGTTATAACCAGCTGGTATTATTTAGAACAGCTCGAAGACTGCTCATACTGGGGGTTGATCTGGATCTCAGCAAACCTGGGAATTGGATAAGTGGAAAAGGGGTATATAGCAACCTTCCCCACTTTAGCTTTCATGTCCTGCACCAAGCACAGCTCAGCCAACCACAGGGATTGAGTCCTCAGCTATCTCATCTGCCGCATAATTTGTGTACTGTGGTATCTTCATTCTGAAATCTGACTCCCTTCTCTCATATTCCTGTGCCAAATTATCCTTCTCAGTTTTAAAGAAACATGTTCTGTGAGCAAGAAGAAGAAGACCAAACGAGAAGAGATGTCAGAGAGGAGGATTCAAGAGCAATATGAGAAACTGGGGGATACTAGGTAAAAGGAGCATATATTCCTGTGGAATTTACCTTTCTTGTGTTGGAATCCATCTTTTGTTTTGTCCTCCAAGTTGAATTTGTCTTATATATGTTGGATTTGATCTTTCAATTCTTTCTCCCTATTGAATTAGTCCCTATGTTTTGGAACTTGTTTCTCTTTCTTTTCAGGGTAGGTGTGGGGTCCACTATAAAGATAAGTCAAAACCAGAGACTTAAATAAAAACACCTATCTTTTTTTTTTTAGGGGAGGTAGGAAGAAGGCATTGGCTTCAGACTCAAACCCATAGATCTTGATTTGCCCCTACAGTTAAGGTTGCAAAGCAGAAAGGAACCTATTTTGGCAATTTCATGTCAGACGTGGCAAAGAGAAGCTAAATTTTGCAAGATGCCTGCCTTTCAGGATGGGAGCTATCTTATGAGATCAGCTCTTCTTCAAAGATTTCTCACTGTTCACTGGAAAGTTCATGAGATCAACTTGCAAGATTTTAGCATGATCAAATTTGAATCTAAATCCTAACCCTTATTCAGCCTCTGAACTGTGAATCTGAACCCTGAATAAAATCCAGATCAGAATAGCAATTCCTCAGCCCATCTCTGTATTTGTTTGTGTTTAAAGTAGCGATGCTTGTTTATTTTAGTATCTGTAATTATATTTTTCATATGCTTTTAAAAATCACATAGAAAAACATTTACAATGCAGAAATAAGGGAAGATTTATTTTGTTGTCATATTTCAGTTCCTGGATCATAGAAATACTATCAGAATACAAAATTTGTATTTGTTTGGGCTCATAAATATCTCATGACAAATGAAAGTATAAATGCAGATAATGAGATACTCAGCTTTATTTTTTTTCTGACTTTATTTAGGTAACAACTAGGACTCAAATGTAAAACCCTAGTTCAAACTGATCTCCCTGTATTTTATTTTATTCTCCCTGAAGATTTTTTCCTTGTATGTTGAAACAAATCTCTAATTCCTTTCTCTCTGTGGAATTTGCTCCTGGATTTTGGCATTAATTTTATGTTCTATTTTTGCTTTTTCTCCCCACCTTTCCTCCCAAGCTATCCTGAGATGGTGACTGGGGTTTTCTTCATCTTGATGACCTTGCTTTGGTTTACACGGGAGCCTGGCTTTGTTCCAGGCTGGTCATCTTTCTTTGAGAAGTAAGTGAGTAAGGTTGCCTCCTAATCATCTGCAGAGGAATGAAGTTCTGATTTTCCTGGGTTTCTAAAACAATTTGGTTGATTGGTTTTTGGCCATAGAATCTTACGATGCCAGTAGCCATTTTGATCAAGGCTGGACCATATAGAATCTTAATCCTAAACTGAGGATGCTCACGATTTTAACTATACCTGTTCACACAACCAAAACAGTGTCCCTGTTTCTCCAGGTAGCAGGGTGACCCCATTAGACTATGAGAAACAACACGAGATATTTGTTCCTAGTAGAAAAAATGGAAGAGCCCAAATTCTGAAGTTAGAAGCAAACAAATCTTTTAAAAAAACCAATTTTACTACAAAGAAGTCCCCAAAAGCATGTTTGCTGCTAGGTTTGATTGTTGTTATAGTTCACATTTCTGGTGTTTGGGGCCTGGTTTTGGATATTAGCACAGGGAGCATCAGATAACCTGCAGACTGTTTTTAAAGTCATCATCATTCTCTAGTTCATCCATGCAACGAAACAGTTGGATTTTCTCCCAGAATTTGTTTACTAACACTTGGCTCTAGTAAACATAGTTCTTTCTGCTACTCTCAGTTTTAGCAGGAATACTATAGAGGGTTCAGCATTTAAATCCTGAACCGTTCTATTGAGTAGATTCAGAGACTTTAAAACCTGAAGGGACCATTATTAGACATTAGAATATTAAAAATTCTTGATAATGACTACATCGAGCTAGCACACTGAGGCTCAAATCAAGGGAAAACACCAATTTGTTTCCTTCACATTTGGGGGCAAATTTTCTAAAGGCCATCTACTAAGTTTTCAGCTTTGCAAAATTGCATGTGTAGAGCCCTGCGTGGATACAAAATTCATATCCACATCCAATCCACAGAAATGATCCATGGACATCTGCATCAGTGGATCTGGATATCTGCAGATGTAAAGTGGATATCCATGGATCTGCAGGGCTCTATGCATGTGCACTGATATGTTTCCACATATGAAAAGTGCAAGTACATGGGCTTGTGACTGTAAATCTCTAACAACTTCCCACAGACTTATATTTAAATCATCATAGATTATTCACTTCAGTGAGTTACATTGATTTACATCAGCTGAGGTTCCCACCCAGTGTAGCCCTTATGTTACTGACAAAATGTTACAGTGGTTGTCAGTTAAACAACGTTTGGATGGCACTGTTATAGGGCAATACAAGTACATCACATTCTTGTATTTGTGTTGGTGCTGGAAGGAGCTGAAATGATTTTATGCTTAAAGTATTTCCCTCTATAATATATAGAATAAATGTATGGCATGATGTGTGGAGGAAAGGTACACCAAACCCAATAACAAAAAGAAAAGAAAAGAAAAGCAAAGAAAAGGCTTGAGTAGTATGCTCAGCTCCCTCAGCTCCCCATGCATGCTGTTGAGAATATGGGGTGTTGCACATACCCTTCACTACAGCACACTTTTAGTATAGCATTGCTATAATCACAATGTTTCTTTCCTAGGAAAGGCTACCGCACTGATGCTACTGTCTCTGTCTTCCTTGGTTTTCTCATGTTCCTGATTCCAGCAAAGAAACCACGCTTTGGAAAGAGGGATAAAGGTAAGGAGTCATCTAGAATGAGACTTGACGCACTTTTTGCTGGTAGGTTGTGATCCCCATCCCCTTATTTTATGGCTACATTAAGGTCCCAAAACTTATAACATAGGATCATGGAGTGGCAAAGGTTGAGAACGACAGTCTTTATTATTGCAGTTGAGCGTTGCAATAGTGCATGGAAATTAGAACTTGTAAAAAACTCAATCCTTGCCATATTTCAGATTTAGAAGAACTGGGGAACTGCTTGGCACAAAAAAAAAAAAAAAAAAGTCTCCAATGTACTACCACTGCTATCTGATAATGTAGCTAGAGACTGCTCTATTTTATGTTATCATTACTGTTAACATAGTCTTCTGGATAGTGATTATTATTTTTTAATGTTTACTAACATTTTAGTAACACCCAGAGGCCTCAGTCAGGATGAGGCCCCTGTTGTGCTGAGCATTATACAAACATATAAAAACATGGTCCCTTGACATTTGCTTCCGTATATTTATTAGAAATCATATGTAAGTGTGTACTCTTACATGGCAGATCGCCCTAAAGATATATACAGCATTTAGGGAAAAAAGGAATTAATAGTAAGTCCAATTCAACTAAAGGCTGAGACCTCTAAAAGCTAATACTACCCTCAGGAAAAGATTGAGTAAATAGATGGACCTTGTAGATTGTCTTGATATTAAACATACTTGGGCTCTATTGGGCCAGGAGAAATGAATTCTACAAGTGAAGACCCTCTTCTGAGAATGCCCAAGCACCAAACCTCAGACATTCAAGTGTAGGACTACACAGACATGTCTGAAATACACACATGCACACACTTTTCAAATAACCATTACCTAAACCATAGGGCTATATAACCATCAATGTCAACCCCATAAGCCAATAGCAAGTCAGTTCAGTCTTCAGAAAATGTAGGTACTATGCTTCCTGAGGCTGAGACCACCAAGGAGGCTGGCAGCTGCATTCTCCACTAGCTTTATTCTATAGATGATCTTCAAAAGGTAGCCCTATAGAGCATGCATTACAGTGATCCAATCTAGAAGTCACAAAGTCAGAGGTCAGTGCAGAATGCTCCATATCTTAGGGAAATGGCCAGTTTAGCATTAGCCATGTATCTTTATTTTGCTTTGACATAGGAGATAGTGAAAATTCTACAGATATTAACTCAGTGGAGCCAATAATTACATGGACGGACTTTCAGAAGACCATGCCTTGGGAGATTGTAGTGCTGGTTGGAGGAGGTTATGCTCTAGCAGCTGGATGCAAGGTACTGAGTTAGATTTTCCATTCTTCTCTCACTGAGAATTTGAATATCTAAAATACTTACAAGCCTGCACCTTTGTTTTAACCTGTGGTGTTCTGAGAATTCTGATAACAAAATTCCTGCGACACTTTCGAAAGGGTATGTCACTTAAATCTCCGGGGTGCTCTTCTGAAAGTTGGTCATCTAACACAATTCAGGAACTTGGTGTGCAATCTCTTTCATAATGACTGGAAAGTAGCAAACAAAAGTCACAAAAACAAGTCAACCACTGTGTTACAGTGTTACCATTGGAAACACTGTGTCAGTCTTCATACTCAAATGCAAGTATGGATTGGTTTTGGTGATGGCAGAGATTAAAATGAAATGAGTATGACTGAATCAAATTAGATTATCAACCCTAGGAACTGAGGTCCTTGATTTCCAGAACTATAGCACATGAAATGGCATTACCATTACTTTTGTAGTAGCACCCACAGGCCCCAGTCTGGGTTGGGGTACCATTGTACTAAGTGTTGTAAAAATCTATATTTAGACACGGTCCCTATAAGTTTCCCCCACTCATTCAGTGTGCCTCAGTTCTGACCTGGAAGAACAATCTTTACAAGTTAGGGGGAAGTACAGTCTTTCTGCCCATTCAGTTTTGGTCTCTCGGCTAAACAACTAGTAGTGCCATTTAGTGCCAAATGAGGTAGTTTTATGTTATGGACCCCTACCTACAGTAGAACCTCAGGGTTATGAACACCAGAGTTATGAACTGACTAGTAACCACACACCTCATTTGAAACTGGATGTATGCAATCAGGCAGCAGCAGATACACACACACACACACACACACACAGATACTGTGATGGGGAACAGTAGAGTACTGCGTTAAATGTAAACTACTGAAAAATGAAGGGAAAGTTTAAGAAAAGATTTGACAAGATAAGGAAACTGTTTCTGTGCTAGTTTCACTTAAATTAAGATGGTTAAAAGCAGCATTTTCTTCTACACAGTAAGTTTCAAAGCTGTAATTACATCAATGATCAGCTGTAAAATTTTGGAAGAGCAACCATGATGTTTTGTTCAGAGTTATGAATATTTCAGAGTTACAAACAACCTCCATTCCTAAGGTGTTCATAACTCTGAGGTTCTACTCTACTAAGAACTGGACTGAAAGCATCCATTTATTGAACATAAGGTACTAGATAGAGGACTGCCCAATTTACTGAGCTAAATTTCTTTGCAAGTGGGATACTCCATTGCAAACTCTCTCAGATACAAAGATTTGGTTTGGAAACATAACTTGTATCCTGCCATTCTCTTATTATTGTATGTTTCTGCCAGACCTCTGGCCTTTCAACATGGATTGGGCGTCAGATGTTGTCCTTGAGCAGCCTTCCCTACTGGGCTGTCACTCTTCTGGCTTGCATCTTGGTGTCCATGGTAACAGAGTTCGTTAGTAACCCAGCAACCATAACTATCTTTCTGCCTATTCTATGCAGTATGGTGAGTAAAAGCAATAGGATTTTATGCTGGGTTTTTCCCTGTTAACTTCATGAAATATCTTGAGATTTTAGGCGATTAGTGCTGTGAGCCAGGGTAGAACTCTGCTTCATTTTGAGTGCCATCGCTATGCTCTTTCTTTTATAGAAAAATTAATAAGCACGGTCAGCCAATAGGCCTGAGTGCAATAAATTTCTGAACACCCAGAAATATGCTCAGCACTTCTCAAAATAAGTAAAAACATAGTCCCTGCCCTGAGGGACATACAGTTTAATTGTAACAGAAAAGGGGGAAGGGAGATGAGAAAGGAAAGACAAGATTGACTATAATAAGGTCACAAACCATGAACACGTCTTCAGGCTTTTTTTAATTCTATTTTGTATTTATAGTCCATTAGTTAACAGTCCACCTCTTTGGGTTTTGTAGCAGAAACATCAGAATTGTTTCACAGGGGATTTAACTGAGGAGTGGGAGGCAGCTTGGTGAACAGGTTGGCAGGTCAAGCACAAGGACAGCACGGAAAAATGAACAGAGACATTTGTGAGAAAGGAAGACGTGGATATGGAGGCTTGTGTCACTGGCGGGGGATGGAGAGAGCAGATACTAATTATATCCTATATTAGTATATATATAAAAACTATTATTTTCACAGAAATTATAGAAACCTTCCTCGGTCTTTGCTTTTTATGTAATGACAAGCTCTTTTCACAAGGGACATACGCTGTGAAAAGTGAATGGTAGATATTTTCACGACTTTCTCCATGAAAGCCATTTTAGGGATTTGTCTTAGTGATCTACACAGTGAAATGCCATGGGGGTAATGTGTACGGTGAGCAGACATCCCGATTTCATAGGGACAGTCCTGATATTCAGGGCTTTGTCTTTCAAAGGTGCCTATTACTCCCCACCCCCTGTCCTGATCTTTACATTTGCTATCTGGTCACCCTAGTCACATGAATTCAGACCAAAAGCCTGGTACCATGTTCCCCAGACCAAGAGTGCTAAGGGTTTTATGGATGCAACATGCTTCACTGCTGGGGGAAGGGAGCTCATCCTGTCAGGCTATAGTGGCCTCCTCTGGAAGGAGCAACATGGAGTACAGCCCTCCTGCATGCCCAAGGGTAATAGAGGGGGGAAGTAAGATAGACCTTAGAATTTAGGGAATGGAGGGTATGCTAATAATTCTAGATCTTGAGGTGGGGAGAAGCAGACAGGTGTCTTTTATCTATAATTGTAGCCAACAACATGGATCTCCTCTTTCTCACCCAACCTCTCTCTTTACAGTCGGAAACCTTGCATATCAACCCTTTATACACCCTGATTCCTGTAACGATGTGTATTTCCTTTGCGGTGATGCTGCCAGTGGGCAACCCCCCAAATGCCATTGTCTTCAATTATGGGCACTGCCAGATCAAAGACATGGTAAGTCTTGAGACTAGTCACATTGTTCCAAGCTTAATGCAAACTGAACTGATCATTATATATGGGATCTGAAAATAATCACAGGATCCAAGTTAATGTAAAGCCACATTGGTCAGCGCTGCAACAATTTCACAATAACTCATTTTAAGAACATCGGAGGCAGGAGTGTGCATGTGTGTGCGCTCTGTTTTTTAAAATGAATATAATGCTTGTGAAATGTATCAGAGAGTGACTGTACAAGATCTCCTCAATTATCCTGCAATACAACTACAATAGCAGTCCCGGAGAAGGGAGATTAAGATATGTCTACAGTTGGAGATGGAGTGCAGGGGACTGGACTAGATGACCTCTTGAGTTCCTTTCCAGTCTTATGATTCTATGTACATTCCAGGTCCAGGAGTCATACCTGAGCTAGCTGTGATTGAGCTAATACACTAAATATAGGATATAACTTCAATGGCACAAGCAGACGGAGGGGCTAGCTACCTCGAGTTTGTACATGTCTGAAACCTTAGATATGTGTTTGAGGCATTTAGACCCTTCTGCCACTTGTGCTGTCATGGCCACACTCTATCTTCAGCATGCTAACATGTATTCTTGAGCTGGAATTTACACTGTTCAAGTCTAGTGTAGACATAACCTTCATGAGCGGAGCGCAAGTGCAGAAGTTAGAGGGATATGACAAATTAGATTTATCATATACCTACAATTAATCTATAGCTATCACCTGGCATACGTGGTATAAATATATGGAGATGTCCATGTGACAAATTATAGTCATGTGATGAATTGCATTTATCATGCACCTTTGACAACGTCTCCTGCATTTTCCCCATTAATATACACCCTCTCACACACAACTATTCATTAGGCTTTTTCTGCAGAGCAGTCAGCAAATTTATTTTGTTCTTTATGCAACAGGAAAAGTTAGAGAATTGACTGTTCTCCACCCCGCATCCTTCCACCTTCTGTATTTATTAATTAATGCTTTCTAAACTGTTTGACATTGACTGTTCTCTGGTTTGTTTGTTTTTTCCACAGGTGAAAGCTGGCTTGGGTGTAAATCTGATTGGTCTAGTGGTTGTCATGGTGGCAATCAACACTTGGGGAATTAGCCTCTTCCAACTGGATACATTTCCAGATTGGGCAATGGTCAGCAATGTAACTGGTCAGCCATAACCATCAATGACAAAACTTGTAGAACCAAAGCTGATTGGGGCAAAATATTTAGTTTAAATTGCACAAATAAAGGAAGAAACTTGAGTGTATATAGATTCAGTAGCCCCAGCAAAACCAAGAAGCAAGTCCAGAGAAAGGTCTCCCATGAAAGACACCTTACTCTTTATTTCCTAAAGTGAAAATTTACATTGTCTTTGTCAATGTTCAAAATCAACATGAGAATAAAAGTCAGATTTGCTTTGATTTATTGCTGCTTACCCTGAGATACCATAATTCCAAAAGAGAAGCCTGCTTATAGCTTTCCTCTTGCTACAGAATAATTACATAGCACCATCCCCGTTGAAATACAGGATACATGATTCCAAGGAGAGAACTCAAGAATATAATGGATACCATTCAGATTTCCACAGGTGACTTTATTCCTAACTTGAAGGTTTTATAAGCCTATTTCTTTTCAGTGCAAATTTTTTTTTCTGAGGTGAGTCATTGCTGCTTCAGAAGGACCAATTAGTCAGAGGCAGAAGGTAGAGAGAAATCTGAATAGCAAATATGTAGCACCTCTAGGAACGGGAGGGAAGAAACAACTACACGGAGAGAGACAAAGGGCCTGGGAATGGCTATAGGGGAGGAGGCTGAGGGTTTCTCCACAGTTCTAGCATGTAAAAGCAGCAAAGGATCCTGTGGCATCTTATAGACTAACAGACGTTTTGGAGCATGAGCTTTTGTGGGTGAATACCCACTTTGTCGGATGCATGTAGTGGAAATTTCCAGGGGCAGGTATATATCATGCCACAGCAACCGCCGAGTAAGCGCGCGTCAGCTTCCTAGGGAGCGATCTGGAGGCACTGTTCCTACGACCCGTCTTGAGGTGTGAAACAAGAGAGGGAAACTGTTTTTTGTGTGGCAAGTCATTCCAGTCTTTGTTTAATCCTGAGCTGATGGGTAAATTTGCAGATGAACTGAAGCTCAGCAGTTTCTCTTTGAAGTCTGGTCCTGAAGTTTTTTGCTGCAGATGGCCACCTTAAGTCTGCTGTGTGTGGCAGGGAGTTGAAGTGTTCTCCTACAGGTTTTTGTATAATTGTCATTCCTAATATCTGATTTGTGTCCATTTATCCTTTCCATAGAGACTGTCCAGTTTGGCCATGATCATAGCCAGAGGGGCATTGCTGCATATGATGGCATATAATTACATTGGTGACGTGCAGGTGAATGAACCAGTGATGGTGTGGCTGATCTGTTAGGTCCTGTGATGTGGCACTAGTGTAGATATGTGGGCAGATGGCATCGAGTTTGTTGCATGGATAGTTCCTGAGCTAGAGTTACTATGGCGCGGGGGCAGTTACTGTTGAGATATGTTTCAGGTAGCAGGTTGTCTGTGGGCGAGGACTGGCCTCCACCCAAGGCCTGGTGAAAGTGGTGGGGTCGTTGTCCAGATGGATTGGAGATCCCTGCATGATGCGTTGAGGGGTTTATATGGGGACTGTATGTGATGCAGTGGAGTCCGGTTGTTCCTTTCTGGGTTTGGTCTTGCAGTAGGAGGCTTCTGGGTACACGTTTGGCTCTGTTGATCTGTTTCCTTATTTCTTGTGGCGGTATCTGTAGTTTTGAGAATGCGTGGTGGATAAATGACACAAATCAGATATTAGGAATGACAATATACAAAACTTAGGAGAACACTTCAACCTCCTGGCCACACTATAGCAGACCTTAAGTTGGCCATCCTGCAGCAAAAAACTTCAGGACCAGACTTCAAAGAGAAACTGCTGAGCTTCGATCATCTGCAAATTTGACACCATCAGCTCAGGATTAAACCAAGACTGGTGAATGATTGCCACTACAAAACAGGTTTCTCCTCTCTTGGTTTTCACACCTCAACTTCTAGAACAGGGCCTCATCCTCCCTGATTGAACTAACCTCGTTATCTCTAGCTTGCTTGCATATATATATCTGCCCCTGGAAATTTCCACTACATGCATTTTAGGAAGTGGGTATTCACCCACGAAAGCTCATGCTCCAAAACACCTGCTAGTCTATAAGATGCCACAGGATTCTTTGCTGCTTTTACAGATCCAGACTAACACGGTTACCCCTCTGATACAGTTCTAGCACAAAAATTCATGTACTACAGTACTTGTCGTCTCTCTTTTGGAAAAGGGAACTTCAGAACCTCCTCCAGATCTCAACTGAAAAGTATTTGTCAGGCCCTGCATTCCTTTTTATTTCACTGCTGTGGTGAGAGCTTTCTCTAGCAGCTCTATAGTGGAAGCAGTTCCCAGCAAACCCTTATGTGGCCAGGCCACATGTTCTCTAAATGGAGAAGGGACAGTCTCATCCAAGATCACAATCAATGCTGCTCCGTGAGTAAGAAGGGAGAGAGCTGAAGAGGAGAGTCATTGGCATAATCTCAACATCACCACATTCACTCCAAGACTCCACTCACCTGCTTTCTAGCAGCCCAGAGACCAGGAGCTTCAAACTAAGTTAGCTTCAAGATACAGTAACTAAGAGGCATACCAAGAATATGTTTGCACTGTAATATAAGCCCAGGTTTTGGACTCAGGCTCAAGCCTAAACCTTCCTTCCATCTACACACAAATTGCATTGACCTAGAGGCCCAGGATCCCATGGGGGTGTAGGTTCCAAGTCTGAGTCAAGCCAGGACCCAGGGTTCAAGCCCTACTTCTTTGCAGAGTAGTCACAGCCCCATGGGACTTGTGCACTGGGAGTCAGCCAAAGGTATTTCACAATCTTATGGGCTGACTTTCTTTGTCCTCTGGACAGGCAAGTTTGGTGGAGGGTCACGTTTTCCAACCCTAGAGCAGCCACATTTTAAGAGAGTGCTAGGAAGTCTGGGATATGGATGGTTGGACTCAGGGGCCACATAATGCAGTGTAGACTCTGGAGCCCCAGGTTGAGACCCAGGGTTCAATAATTCCTAATCTGGGGTTTCACATGAGTGTAGATGCTTGAAATAACTAGAGTTCTATATCCCTGGGCTTACATTCCAGTGTAACTATACTCCAAGGGGCCAGTCTCTCTCACCTTTCTAAAGGTGGATGATCTGCATTACTGATTGGATCCCAATGATTCCCGGTAGGTTTCCCTTATGCAATGTATTTTTAATTACTGATTTACTGTCAATTTTTGATCTGTGTATTAGGAAAATTGGCTGTCACATAATCACTATCTATGTACTTTAATCAGTTTTTCTAGAGTGCGTTCAATAGGCCACCCACTTTGAAATGAGCATCTCTTACACTTAGTGTGAATTTTCTACAGCGCATCAATAAGATGTCAATAAAAAAATTATTCGCTGTGTCATGTTCTAATGCTCTGTAAGACTATAAATGAGACTCAGGGCTACTTTTCTCTCAGTGACCCAAGTGCTCTCACGGTGGCACAGTTCCAAGTAGATGTTAACATCGGTGTAGTGCTTACATTTTAACAAGCAGTTTCCTGTAATGTAATCGATATAATAAGGAAGGCCCTACTAAATTCATGGTCCAGTTTGGTCAATTTCACAGTCACAGGATTTTAAAACTCATACATTTTATAATTTCAGATATTTAAATCTGAAATTTCACAGTGTTGTAATTCTAGTGGTCCTGGCCCAAAAGGATATAATGGGGGAATTACAAGGTTATTATGGGGGGTGGGCAGGGATCATGGTATTGCCACCCTTACTTCTGCGCTGCTGCTGGCAGTGGCGCTGCCTTAAGAGCTGGCCGGACAGAGAGCAGTAGCTGTTAGCCAGGAGCCTAGCTCTGAAGGGAGAGCCACTGCCAGCAGCAGCACAGAAGTAAGGATGGCATGGTACGGTTTTGCTATCCTTATGTTTGTGCTACTGCCCTCAGAGCTGGGCCCTCAGCCAGCAGAAGCCACCACTCTCCGGCCACCCATTGCCACACTCACTTTGGCACTGCTGCTGGTGGGGCTGCCATCAGAGCTGGGCGCCTGGCCAGCAGACGCAACTTTCTGGCCACTCAGCTCTGAAGGTAGAGCAGAAGGGTGGTAATGCCATGGCCCCCTACAATAACCTTGCAACCCCCCGCAAACTCCTTTTGAGTCAGAACCGCCAGTTTGAGAAACTCTGTTCTCCCCTGTGAAAGCTGTATAGTATAGGGTAAAAGTACACAAAAGACCAGATTGCAGGGTCCGTGGTGCATTTTTCACGACTGTGAATTTGGTAGGGCCCTAATAAGAAGGGGCATATGTATTTACAAATAAGGGTGTTGAAGGAGGGGGACTCTTTCTTTTTGCCTTTCTATTTAACAAAAAAACACTCCTTTATAATCATAACAAAAGAAAGAGGCAACACCACCTGGTGGAAATTTCGTCCTGAAAAATATAATAAGCCCTATAAAGCAATAGTATAGCGTAACCCACTGTTTCGTATATGCTATACATCCCCTCTCTTTAACCGTTACATAGAGGGTAGCTGCCAGCTTCTTCCCCCAATGATGCTCTTAGTCCTTTGGCTCAAGTGGTGAAGGGTTGTGCTGGAGATCTTGAATTCAGATTCATCTGCTGATCCATGCAGGGGGCTACAGCAGCACAATGGCCAACCTGCATGCATTTAAATGTGAGTGGATGGGAGCTCAGACTTTTTAAAGGGGTCCAGGTCCTCAGGATATTATTGCCTCTTGGCTGGTGGTTACTGTTAAGAGGCAAGATTGATGATTATGTCTGGTCTTTGGTGAAATATTGTTTATTTATAAAAATGTTGCAGAGGTGTTTCCCTGAATGCAGTGGAAACACACAACAGAAGACAGTTTCCTTGCTCAGAAATCCAAATCTACCTTTCCAGCCAGTACTATGCCCCAAAGCAGCTCTCTCTTGGCTTCCTCACAGAGCCATGCTCACACTGCTTCTCCCACTGTCTGCTCACTTTCTTGTTCCTTTCTGCCACACTCAGACAGTCAGCTGTAACCACATCAGTCCCAACGTTTGTAATCAGACTCCAAGGAAACCCCTTGAGCCACATGGTTTAACTTCTGTTTAGGCCTTGCCATGCTGGTCCATGCCTTGGCCGCTGGCTTCTATTATTTCAGCTATCACTAAACCTAGTGGCATTTAATTGCCCCCTCATTTAGCCTGAATGAAATGTTGCTAGCACGCCCATCAATTTCAATGAGATCTGTGACTGCCTAGAGACCAGATAACTTGGTTAGCAGCTACCAACACTCTCCAGCAGGATAACATATGTTTGGAAAGTATTTGATGTAATCTGACACATTCCAAAAGCAAAAATTTAATTCTTCATAAGTATTTTCAAAATTCATTCCTGACAGGGTTAATGTAGAGACATCTAGAGAAGGGTGAACTCAATCAAGGAGTCTCCACAAAAACCTTTCCCAGCATATCAGTGGATACAGCACATTGATCTCAGCTGTTGGCAGCCAAGATGCCACATTTCGCTAATTTGGCAGATCAGGCTGCTTACAGAAATGTGGTATGCTGAAAAAAGCACTTTTTTCACTATAAGCAATACAAATGGCTAAATTCTGCCCTTAGATATTTGTGGAGGGCTGCCATTAGTTTCCGTGGGAAACATGAAAAAATATCTGAAGGCAGAAATTGGACCATAGTCTATGCTTTGGTATGCCAAATGGGGCATATTTCTCCAACAATGGTCTCCGAGTGGCACCTCTTTGGACATGTTGCTCATGTCTACACTGCAATTAAACACCTGTGGCTGGCCTGAACTAGCTGACTCAGGCTCACAGGGGTTAGGCTAAGGAGCTGTTTAATTGTGGTGTAGCTGATCGGGCTTGGCTGGAGCCTGGGCTTTAGGATCCTATGAGATGAGAGGGTCCCAGAGCTCAGGATCCAGCCTGAGCTTGAACATCTATACTACAGTTCAATAGCCCCTTAGCCCAAGCCCCACAAGCCCGAGCCAGCTGGCATGGACCAGCACGAGTGTCTAATTGCAGTATGGACATACCCTAAAAGTAAAACAAACTGCTACATGTACAAAGGGGGGGGAACCTTTTAAAACAGTTATTTATCTTTATAAAGTACTGTCATTTAACTTCAGATTTCTCTTTTCCAATAACCAAAAATTAAACCTTTTCTTCAGAAAGGAGAAAAAGTAATTTCCATATGCTTTGAACATTTCACATAAATAGTCAAGCCTACTAAAAGTTCTGCATCAGTCTGACATGTAACAAGAAAATGCCAGGTTTTCTTTCCAAAATCACTCTGCCGTATTAACTGATAGCTGTACTACAGTGTCTATGAAACCATCTTATAATCCTATATGCAAGTAAAAGGTTAAATACAATCCCCTTTAAGGACAAATATATAATTTATTACATTAATGTAAATCCTGAATAATACACTGAGGTCAACTGAGTTACAATGGATGACACTGACAGCAAATTTTCACTCTATAATGGACAGAGTGGTATTTTCTTTCTCGGTGCAGAAATCCCTTTGTGCAATTGTAATTGTGCTAACACTTGTGCAAGAGCTGTTTGTTTCTTTCTGGCTCGTAAACTATAAATCATAAAATTTAACAGTGGATTTCAAAGAGTCAGTTTTTCCATCCTTCTGCACACTGGACCTTATGTCGCAAGAAGCTCCATAGATCTTAATGTCGTATTTTTCAGAGTAAGGCATGACTCAGTGGGAGTAAACATGGGAGAATTTGGCACTCAGACCCTAGATCCTCAAAGGTATATAGTCTCCTAGCTTCTAAATGAAATCAATCTAAGTGAGGAGCCTAAATACCTTTGAAGATCTGGGCCTCAATCCTATTCCTAGCAAACTGCTGATCATTTCCTACAGTGTTAGTTGGTGTCAGTGTTAGTTGGCAGCTTTAGGGGTAATGTTAGTAGAAAGACCAATGGTTGGAAAACTCCTCTCAGCTCTAGGGGTAGTCTGCACAGTTGCTTTGAAGCATGCTTGTGAGGATATGATTGGCCATGCAGCTCTGTGCATTAATAGCTGAAGTTGACTTCAGACTTCAAGGCTGTTATGCTGACATCTGAAGTCTTAAAACACAGTAAAAGAAGATAAGGCTTTAACAAGATAGAATATGAATCAAGATGTGTGGTGGGGGGAAGGCTTGTACTGTGGTTCTTCGAGTGTTTGCTCATATCGATTCCAATTAGGTGTGCGCGCACTATGTGCACGCTCGTCGGAAGATTTTTACCCTAGCAACACTCGGTGGGTCGGCTGGGCGCCCCCTGGAGTGGCGCCGCTATGGTGCTGGATATATACCCCTGCCAACCCAACAGCCCTTCAGTTCCTTCTTACCGCCTGTGTCGGTCGTTGGAACAGTGGAGCGCGGCTTAGCTGATCTCCACCTCCCTAGCTACTCGTAGTTCTTTTATTAATTCTTGTGTATATAGTTATAAATTCTATAGTTATAGTTAGTTTTATTCATTCTTTGTTATAGTTAGCGTATATAGTTGAGAGGGGTTTGGGGATTAGCTCCTTCCCCACATCCGGTACCGGGCCCCATGCCCAGTTCACCGGTCTTCAAACCATGCTTGACCTGCCACGGGCCAATGCCACTGGGAGATCCCCACGACTCTTGCCTTAAGTACCTCGGGGAATCCCACCTCTCAGATAAGTGCTGGATCTGTAAAGCCTTTAAGCTCAGGACGAAGAAGGAGCAGGACTTTCGTCTGAAACAGCTCTTGATGGAGACAGCTCTTACTCCTCCTCCCTCGGCACCGAGCGCTGGACAGTCCGCATCAAGCAGAAGCATCTCTTTGGCACCGGATCGAGCCGGTACCGCTAAGGCCCCTCGGCACTGTCGTCTGCTCGGCACCGTTCCCTCTCTGCGCGGGTTAAGAAGCATAAGACTCCTGCGGCTCCCGTGCCACCTGCACCACAGTTGGAGCACCCGCCTAAGTCGGATCGCCCGGCACCGACACCTGCTGCGGCACTGACAGCTTCGGCACCGTCGATTCTGGTCCCGCAAGGGCCGTCGAGTCCGGTGCCTGAAAGCTCCCCGGTGCATGCCATGGTTGAGCTCACAATTCCCTCCAAGCCGGAGACCTTTTCTATGGCGAGGAAGCTGATCGCACTGACGGAGTCCGCGTTGCCTCAACCCCTGGACCACCGGTGAGGGTCATTCAATCAATAAGCAAGCCTGCCCTGCTGAGGCCACCCTCTGTCGGCACCATTGAGAGGCATCAATCACGATCACGGTCCCACCGGCGCTCTTGGTCCCATCGCCAATCCCGGTCCCAATGCCGCTTGCAGTCCCGGCTCCATTCTCCATCTCGGTACTGGTTGCACTCGCGACACCGCTCAGCGTCCCGTTTGCCGGCCCGATACTCTTGGCACCGATCCAGCTCCCAGTACCGTTCCCGGCACCGCACCTCTCACAGCCGCTCCAGATGTCGAGCCTCCAGATCCCAGTCAACCTCCCGGCACCACTCCAGTCGCAGGTCCTGGTCTTGTTCCCTTTACTGGTATGGCAACCAGTACCGCTCTCCGGTGCCACACATGGAGAGGTTGTTTATAGATGGAGACCCTTCCCATGGTTTTTCAGCGCCTCCTTGGCCATCTCGTCACACACCTGTGTCATCTCACGCGGACAGTGCTTCCTATGCATAGGACCGTGACTCAGATGTGCCCGGTTGTGTCTTCCAGGAGACCCAGACCCAGGAACAGGGACTCCATCAGTGGTCATTCTGGACACCATGGGCATACCATCAAGCCCAAGGTGCACCTCCAATGCCATCCTGCTCTGCACCATCGGAACACCGGGTGCCGGAGGCAATGGTCAGCCGCCCCCCTCCCACCGGTACAGAGGAGGCTCTCATTCAGCCGGCAATGTCTCAAATTCCACCTGAGACTGACATTACTCAAGAATAGGAGCCCAGGCAGGACCCTCTTGTCCCTGGCCTTTCCTCTTCCTCCTCTCCAGATGAAGCAGTGGTGGGGACATCCTCCTCGGGCCCTCTTCCAATTGACCTGGGGGCACATCAGGTCCTCCTGAGCCAGGTGGCCCTGAATATGAATCTTCAGATGGAGGAGGTCCCGGAGATAGAAGACCCGGTGGTGGATATCCTATTAGCTGACACCCCCACAAGAGTGGCCTTGCCGTTTATCCATACGATACAAGCAAAGGCCGATACCATCTGGCAACCTCCAGCATCTATTACGCCCACGGCCAGGGAAGTTGAGCGGAAGTACATTGTACCCTCTAAGGGATATGAGTACCTGTACGTGCACCCTCCTCCCTGGTTGTGCAATCAGTCAATGAAAGGGAACGCCATGGCCAGCAAGCTCCTGCTCCAAAATCAAAGGAGGCTAGGCGCATGGACTTATTGGGCCGCAAGGTATACTCTACTGGAGGCCTCCAACTCAGGATGGCAAACCAGCAAGCCCTGCTCAGCTGGTACAATTATAACACTTGGACGGCAGTTGAGAAATTCAAGGAGTTCATTCCCCAAGACTCCCGCCCAGAGTTTGCTGCCCTTTTGGAGGAAGGGAAGAAGGTGGTGAGAACTTCTCTCCAGGCCTCCCTGGACGCAGCTGACTCCACAGCCAGGACCCTGGCTTCAGGTGTTAGGCCTTCCACCTGAGTTACAAACCACCATACAGGACCTGCCCTTTGACAGTCAAGGCCTATTCTCTGAAAAGACTGACCCCAGGCTGCAGAGCCTTAAGGACAATAGGGTCATCATGTGCTCCCTCAGGATGCACACCCCGGTGACTCAGCGCAGGTCCTTCCGTCCCCAGCCTCTCCGCCCTTATCCCCCGCCTAGACCAAGACAGGACTTCGGCAGAGGGCACGGCTGAGGCAATCGTAGACGGTGGTCTGGACCCCAAGGGAGCCAGAATCAGGGTCCCTCCAAACTGCCTATGGGGCCAAAGCCAAACTTTTGAAGGTGTGCCCAAGGATGGCGTACCAGATCCTTTTCAGGATCTTTTCCCTCCTTTTTCCAACCGCCTCTCCTTTTTCCTCCCTGCGTGGTCCCAGCTAACTTCAGATCGTTGGGTCCTACGCACAGTGGAACTTGGGTACCACCTCCAATTTATTCCCCCCCCCTTCCAGCCCCCACCCTCTTCCCTCTTCAGGGACCCCTCTCACAAGCAATTCCTCTTACAAGAGGTGCAGACACTCCTTACCATGGGAGCCATAGAGGAAGTACCAGAAGATGAAAGGGGGAAGGGGTTCTCCTCCCGCTATATCCTAATCTCCAAGGCGAAGGGCTGTCTCAGACCTGTCCTAGACCTGCAAGAACTCAACAAATTCATGATAAAGTTGAAGTTCTGCATGGTATCCCTGGGGACCATCATCCCATCCTTGGATCCCGGAGACTGGTATGCCGCCCTCGACATGAAGGATACGTATTTTCACATCGCCATTTATCCTCCACACAGGCGGTACCTCTGGTTTGTAGCCAACCGTCAGCATTTCCAGTTTACGGTCCTACCGTTTGGCCTCTCTACAGCACGAAGAGTATTCACAAAGTGCATGGCTGTAGTCGCTGCCTCCCTCCTCCGCCACTGGATACACGTCTTTCTGTATCTGGACGATTGGTTCATCCGAGGGACCTCCGAGACACAAGTCAACCATCATGTAGGCATCGTCAAGGACCTATTCACATGTCTAGGTCTGATGATCAATACAGAGAAATCCACTCTGGTTCCCACACGGAGGATAGACTTCATTGGGGTCATCCTGGACTCCATTCTCACCAGAGCCTGCTTACCATCGACTCGGTTTCAGGCGATGGTAACAATTATCGAAAGCCTACAGAACTTCCCAACGACTTCAGCTCGCACTTGTCTCGGTCTCTTGGGTCACAGGGCTGCCTGCACATTCGTGACCAAACATGCCAGGCTACGCCTCCGTCCCCTCCAATCTTGACTCAACTCAGTATACCACCCGGGCAGAGACGCCATAGACATGATAGTCATCATTCCCCCGGGCATCCTAGGCTCCCTCGACTGGTGGCTGACGCCTTACCTGGTGTGTGCAGGGATGCCGTTCCATCCACCCCAGCCTTCTATGTCCTTGACGATGGACGTGTCATCTCTCAACTGGGGTGATCACCTCGGACATCTTCGCACTCAAGGCCTTTGGTCATCTCAGGAGCTGGCCTTGCACATCAATGTTCGAGAGCTGAGAGCAGTCCACCTTGCGTGCCAGGCATTTCAACAGCACTTACAAGGCCGTTGTGTCTCAGTGTTCACAGACAACACAATGGCCATGTATTACATAAACAAGTAGGGAGAGGCACGGTCCTCCCCCCTTTGTCAGGAGGCCATCCAACTCTGGGTCTTTTGTATAGCCCACTCAATAGACCTGGTAGCGTCCTTTCTCCCAGGGGTTCGGAACACTCTGGCGGATCGACTCAGCAGATCCTTCCTGTCTCACGAGTGGTCGATTCGTCCGGACGTTATTTATTCTGTTTTCTGGAAGTGGGGATTTCCCGCATAGACCTCTTCGCTTCCTGCAGAAAAATGCAGATGTTCTGCTCCTTCCAAGGTCTCTCCCAGGCTTGATCTCGACAGTTTCCTGATGCTGTAGGACGAGCCAACTGCTTTATGCCTTCCCACCGTTCCGCTGGTTCACAGGATCCTGCTAAAGCTCACAGGATGGAGCTCGGTTGATCATGATCTCTCCAGCGTGCCCAGCACTGGTAACCATGTTGCTCGATCTCTCGATAGATAACCCAATTATCCTGCCTTCTCACCCAGACCTCATACTCAGGACCACGCAGACTCACAGACCTTGCAGTTCCCTTCACCTCACGGCATGGCTGCTGCAGGTTAGCCAGTTCAGAGTTAGTGCTTCCTGCCTCAGTCAACAATATCCTGTAGCAGGAAACTTCACTCAGTCAAATGTATTGCCCAAAGTAGAGATTTTCTGTAATGGTGCCAAATGATCAGAACGGCACTCCCACGAGCTCCGATCCCCAATTTGGACTACCTTGGTATCTCAAAACGAGGGCTGGCGGTTGATTCATCTTGAGGGTGCATTGGCGGGCCATCTTACCTTCCACCCAGGAGATGTGAGCCGCTCGTGTTTCTACTCCTAAATGGTTTTAGGTCCTCAAGAGCTTGGAGCGCCTAACTCCAAGAACGGTGCAGGTGGGACCTCTAACCTTGGTTTAACCCAGATCTGTCTGCCCATTCGAGGCTGTAGAACTGTCCTACATATACCTGTCGGAAGAGCTTTGCCTCGTAGCCATTACATGGCCGACGAGTCTCCAGCTTCAGGCTCTCAGTGACCCGCGTATACTGCTTGTCACAAGGACAAGGTGCAGTGCGACACACGCGGGTTCTGCCTAAAGTGGTTTCGGCCTTCATTCACCAGGAGATATCGTTCCTTCCAGTCTTCTTCCCGAAGCCCCATGATCCGATGGGAGCAACATTGAACTCCCTAGACGGTCCATAGAGCGCTCGCATTTTATATCGAGACGGAGCAAAACCCTGTTTGTAAATTGGGCAAACTTCTTCGTCCGGTTGCAGACCGAAATGAAGGCCTACCTGTCTCCTCCCAGAGGATTCATCTTGGGAGGTGACGGTGTGCACTGTACTTGGTATGACGTTGCTCGATGTTCCCTTGGACACCTCATCGCTCATTCTACCAGTCGCTCAGGCTTCACTTGCACCTTCCTGGTCGTTGTACCATCCAGGAGATATGTCGTGGCAGCTACCTGAGTCCTCGGTCCACACTTTTGCCTCTCATTATGTCTGGTTCAAACCATCCAGAACGAGTGCAGCCTTTGCCTGCTCAGCATGTTTTGCATTCGCTGCAAATCTCTCACTCCGAGCCCACCGCCTAGGGTAAGGCTTGGAATCCCTAGAATTGGAATCAATTATGAGCAAGCACTCAAGAAGAAGACGGTTACTCCTTTGTAAACGATGTTTTTGAGACTTGTGTTGTCTTCATTTTCCAGACCCGCCCTCCTTCCCCTCTGTCGAGTGCTGGCAAGAAGGAACTGAAGGGCGTTGAGGTTAGCAGGGTATATCCAGCATCATAGCGGCGCCACTCCAGGGGGCGCCCAGCCGACCTACCGAGTGTTGCTAGGGTAAAAATCTTCCGACAAGCGTGCACGCTGCACACGCACACCTAGTTGGAATGGATATGAGCAACACATCTCGAAGAACAACAGTTACAAGGGTGAGTAACCATCTTTTACGGCTTCAACCAGTGATACACCATCACTTCTTTTTCTGCCTCCCAAATACTCTAAAACCGGTGGGGGGGGGGGTTTGGACAAACCATAGCTCTGTTTTCATGGAATATCTGTTTTGAGGATAAGTTCTGCAACTTTCTCTATTCTTCAAAAAAGCAAACAAGACAGTTTGTGGTGATTATTTAAATTTTAATGCATATTTCAAGAGAAGTAGTGAATAACATGTTATCTTATATTGCTACGTACTCAATAAATAGAACCCATCTCTTGGGAATCCATAAAGGTTAGCAGACACCACTGACAAACTTAACAAAACAGCTATTTTTTTCAGTCCCTCAGAGAAAAACGTAAAAAGAGCAGTATAGGGGAATTTGTCCCTACACTGTTTAACTGCCTACCTCATTGCATGAAGCACCAGTTTCGAAGACACAAAAGTAACGCCATCACACAGCAGTAATATTTACTCTATGCAGAAATGGCAAGGCCTAAACATATTTCTACAAAATGTAATTTATATTAACGAAATTAATCCCACATCACTTGAACAAATGGCACTGATTTGTCTTTGTCCTGTGTGCGTACCATGGCTGGTTGAACAGTATAGGCCCAGTAGCACAAAGGGAGGTAGGGGCCTAAGTACCTTTATGAATCTTGGCCACAGTGATCCAAAGCTGGTACAATCAATACAAGACGCTGCCCCCAGGCCAGCACAGAATATATCACAGTGCCCCCTAAAAAAAGCAGATGTGGAGAGGTCAGCAGGAACCTGTTGGGAGACATGACTGACAGTGCGGTAGGAGAGGGAAGTCTAAGGCCCCATAGAAAGCAATTAGAGTGTTACCACTGACTTCCTTTGGGCCAGGATTTTACATGATGTCATTTAATACACAGAGAAAAGGTCCTTTGCTATTAGGCCAGCAGGGATTGCCTCCCATCAAGATTCATCAGTGCTCAAAGTTGTGCTAAAATGGTCCCCAGAAAACTATGTTCAGCCTTCTTTAACTAGAATGAAGACCTCCATCATTAAGGTCTGTTGGAGACAGGGCAGAAAAGGGTTAGTGAAGAGAAGAGAAGTGAAAGGGGAGAGGGAATTAGAGACTCTAAGCAGAAGAATATTGAAACAACCAGAATAGTGAGCGCTTGCTTTCATTTGTATAAATGAGGATTCTGCAGGAGTCTCAGTTTGGCACTACCTGACCTGAATGAGGCCCATGAAGTAACACAGGAGCACCTGTGTACTGGGTGCGGCAGCCTGCATCAGCAGTTTTCCATAGCAAGGTATTCTGGGATAGCTATAACAGTCAACAGACAACCAACCCGGTGACTCTAGCAGCATGTGGTTGGGTTAGAAGTGGGTCAGAGGAAATGCTAAACGTGAGGTACATTGATAGCTTCTTGGTTTGAAGCATTCTGTGATTTAGTATTTGTTGATCAAGGGCTCTATTTTTGTTAAACATTTGGAATGCAGCCTTTCTGTGGTAGCATTCCATATCTTCCTTCCCCAGACTTTGAAACAGGCTGTGCTCTGTTCTCTCCCATTGCTGTGCCCCCATGAAGGATTCAGCCCTAGAAGGTGGAGCTAGTAGTTGCACCCCAGTTCATCCTAGGTGCTTTTGCAAGGGAAGGGCGGTTTTAGATTCTGGTTTGCGATTTAGCTATTTACCTCAGTATCATTTCTGTACTCATTGCCATGGTTCCTGAGTGCAATGGGAAACCTGCTGTCAGATGATGCCTCAAGGATGCTCTCAATTAATCTAAGTGGTGTGTGACTTGCTATAACACCTCTGCTGCCAAAACAATTCTGAACCCTACTGTAGCAGGCGTTGCCTGCACTATGCATCATACACTCTTTATGCCAGATAGAATTTCTGCTAGTTGGATGTGTAACTATGAGTTATACATCAGTATAATCTAGTGTAGCCCATAGCTAACTTATGTTTAATGCAATTTATTGTAGAGGGCTTGCAAAATTTTCAAGAATTATTGCCTTCTAAAATGTAATTGAGCTCTCCAATTTTCCAGGTGGAATAAAAATAATTTTGGGCTAACATGCAAGGTGTTGCAAACTTTGTGGAACACTTAAACCCTTATTATTAATACTTTTGTATGATTTATATAGTGCTACAGATATGCCTGCTTCTCTCTATTTGAAAAAGCTTTATAGGCTGATAGAAAATTTCCTGATATCTGCTGTGAATTGTCAGATGAACATTTGAGATATAAATTGCACCTTTCATGCTAAAGCAGCTTCTATGGTCAAATATTATAGAGAAACTTTAAACACTCATTCCCTCCTTATCTCTGTGCGATGTGCAGGAAGAGCATAATATACTCCTTGGGAAAAAAACTAAATTCACAATAAGTGTTCAAATAATTGTAGGTGGTAACTGAAGAAATCTGAGTGGTTTTAAGTACTGTATATCAAAATTTTGGCTCTAAAGTTCTGGAGAAAAGAAGAAAAATAATTTCCCTCAGATTGTGTATTACCAAATTCATCACATTTGGAAAAGGGGCTTTTACACAAATTAGGCAGCATGAGTCCAGTTCTGTACTCAGTACTTAGGGGGAAAGTGCATGAGTACAGAGTGCAAGATTGACTTGAATAGATTTTGGATTACCCAGTGTGAGTCTCTCTCAAAGAATAGTCTGTGCTGAATAGTGGTTTGGCATAGCTGTGTTTTCCTAGGGAATTCCCATAATCTTTGATGCTATTTTTCCTTCTCAAGACCCACTATTACAACGATGCCTACTGGTAATCACCAACAAATAATGTTATTTTAAATGTCTGGTAGGAATGTCTAATATATACTTTAATCTCTCTCCGCCTCAGTTTGCCATCTGTAAAATGGAGATAATTCCACCCCCTCACCTTATACAGGTGTTGAGAAGTTATATAAAAGTTGTTGCAGGGTTACTGATGAGGGGTACCTGATGGGTCTGTTTCTTTATACATGTACTTCTAAAAACGTGTGAAATACAAAGGATGGGTGCTTTTTTAGTGGAGAACAGTAAACTAATTAGTTAACTAATAAACATACATCTATTTTTGTCTGATAGGATGTTTACAGTTCAGGTCAAAGAGTGTAGTACTTGTAACATCATGGATCAATGCCTCATACTTAAGGGTTTGTATTTCCATTTAATATATTGTGGCCAAGAAAGGTAAAGGGGACGACGCTAGGCTAAGTAGTGCCAGAGCATGCTCACTAGTGCCAGAGTATGCTCAGTGAGGTGGTAAGATGAACCTGTATACATACTAAAATTATTGTCCAACTGCAAAAGAAAAGCAGGGGGTTGAGGGACTAGTAGGGTGTGTCAAATACTACCCTCAATGTGCTAATACTTCATCTGGGGAAAAGTGCTGCTTGGGGCAATAAGGAGAGGATGCAAAAGAGCTGTACATTTAACCATCTTTAGAAGATGACTAAGTGAATTTGAGTCAACTGCTGATTCATCATCCCCAGCTTAAGGTACGTGTCCCAAAATGACCAAGGGGAGGGGAAGGAGTGAAAATGAAATGGGGGAGGCAATGGAACAGAGCAGAGAAAGAAAACCCAGTGAAGGTAAAATGTGGGTTGAAGCTGGTATCCCTTTACATCCTTTTGAGTCAATCATGTTTTTGCTCACTTTGTGCAAAGAAAAACACTGCCAAAAACAAGATAATATACAAACAATGGAAACAGACAACTATTCATGTAAATTCACTGGACACTCAAAGCTCTCATTCTATCTCCAGCACAGGGACTGAAATTATCCATGATTCAGTCCCACACAGGAGGATTAAAGAAAGGACAATGATGTAATATAACTCAGAATAAAAGAAGTCTTCAGAAGTGACTTCCGGATACATTTGTTTTAATTTCTTTTGAGGCATTTTAAGAATTATAATAAAGCATCAGGTAGGGATAATTGTAGGATTTGCAGTGATCTCCAGTTGAGTCATATAAAAATGGATTCTAAAATATTAGGTAATTGCAAGAAAATCCAAACTTTCTTTTCTAATCACATCAGCTCTGAGTCAGGTTTCCTGAAACTCCTGATGTTAGGTCTCACTGCACATTCATGATTGCACTTCAGCTCAAGGACAGCCAGGTTCTGGGAGACTGGAAGTGGAGGAAATCCCCCAAAGCCCGAATTCTACTTGGAACTTGTAGCTTGAAGGGGAATTACATCCTTGAAATTTGTGTGGAGATGATCCGGTCAACATCAGTGGCTTACGACTTGTCACTGGGAGGTTTCTTCTTAGCTTCCACATCTCTTTTAAAATCTTCAAGTTTCTTTGCAAGGTCAGGAATCTTAAAAAAAAAAAAAAAAAAAAAAAAAAAAAGCTAGACATCATCAGCTGTATAGTTGACTAATTAGGGAATGTGAGAAAAACTATATAAAGTTTAACGCTAACAACAAAGAGCTTGTTCCTAGGACCCACTCCACAAGACTACCCTGGACAGAAGAAGCATGCTCAGTACCATGAAACGAGGCGAGGCAAGGAAGAAGTGGTTTGCAGACATGTTGAGCAACCCTTTCTAGTCAACTCAGTGATGGTGCTGATGTGCCCCATCCGGAGTCTCATCCAGATATTTTTGGATGGAAAGAGAGTTAGACCTAATTTGGGGTAATCTTTATTGTTGTTAGAAAATGGGAAAGGAGGATGGACATATAAAGGAGTAAACAGGACATTTAGAGGATCAGCCTGCCTACCTCGCCAGAAGAAAATGAACTGCCACAGAGTAGGCCGCAAAAAATACCACCTCAGTAATATTAATATATTCTTCTGAAAATACCAACAAAGTATAATGAGAACTTCTATGGTCTGTGTAATGTAGGAAGTCAGAGTAAATAAACACATTGGATCCTTCTAATCTTAGTTAAAACCTATAAGGAGAGCTGTGCAAAAGGAGGAAAATATTTTTTTTGCAAGATGTCAAAGGTATTTATTCTGCTCTAATTTTTGGCCCCCCAAATGTCTCTGATGTCAATTTTTGCATTGAAATCTGCAACCTTTTGAAATTTCACACTTTAGAAGAAAGTCTTAATTTTTTTCTTTAAAGATCAAGTTGAGACGAAGTAGGTATTCACCCACGAAAGCTCATGCTCCAAAACTTCTGTTAGTCTATAAGGTGCCACAGGACTCTTTGCTGCTTGAAACTCCAGCAGTCTCCCCTTAAAAATAGAAGCATTTTAGACTGAAAATGAACCAATCAAAATTTTTGACTGATAATGGCAGATGCCATGCAGCAAATTCTTTATTTTGGTGGCAATCATGCAAAATTTGTTTTATTTTTCCCTCAAACCCACAGCTTCGCAAGTTAACTGATTACATGAGAATCTCAGCTTTTGTATTAAGATTCTAGCTCTCATGGTTGTGGAGAACTGCTTGAAGATGAGACCCAACTGGGACGTAAACCATCAAATGCCAAAGGCAAATAAAACATAACCCAGAATGCGTATTTTTATTCACGATTTTTTAGCCAAATTTCATGATTTTTCGGGACTCGACTCAAGACTTGAGTGGTCAGGTTAGCCATATGAGAAATGCCAGAAGCATTTTTGCAGGGGGGTGGAGTGGGAGGAAATTGGACCAATTTTGTGAAACTGAAACTAAGACCCCAAAACTACATATATTTATCCATATATAGGGTGACCAGATGTCCTGATTTTATAAGGACAGTCCCAATATTTGAGGCTTTGTCTGATATAGGTACCTATTACCCCACACCCTCGTCCCAATATTTCACACTTGCTGTCTGGTCACCCTATACATACATATACTTCAGTTTAAGCAAGTAAGTAGTCTCACTGATGTCAACAGGGATACTCACATGCATAAGCATTTGTAGGACTGAGAACAACATGTCAAAGAGCAGAATGTTGAAGCTTCTGAAAAGTTACACATTGAATTACCCTTACACTCCCTAGGAGCATCTGCAGGGGTTATAGTACTACTTAAAAACTCCTTGTTTAATTTACTCCTGGGCCTATTCCTAAAAGAACTCCCTGTCTAAAGAAGTTTTACACACATGCCAAACACACACTTGCAGAGAAAACCCCCCCTAACTTTTAATTTAATCACTCTGTTTGTATAATTGGGGCTTTTATGACTAACCATGTGGAAAATCATCTTAGATACAGTAACAATCAAATACTTGGTTCATGCTAGCAAATTAGTTTTATATCACCAGGGGAAAACTTCCTCTGAATTAAAAGCAGAAGCAGCCCTCCTGTGGTGACACTTCAGTTGTACTGCATGAAAATGATTATTCTTCATGCTTTCATTAATTACATACGCAACACACACTCAGGTGAATGTAGGTTTAAACTACAGTTTAGGTTTTGTAAACACAAGCTTTAACAAAACCTAGCTTAATGAAATTTCCCTGATTTAAAAACAAACAATAGAAACAGCACACTAGATAGGGAGCCACCTAAGCCAGCCAATGGGAGATGCTGACAAGGAGTGGGAGCATGTGCTAATCCCAACCCTTCTCAGAGATAAGCACCTAAAGCCAGGCTGCAAGGAGGCAATCCCTATTTAGCAATCCAGGAATGGAAACCCACTGCCTCAGGTCAGCTGGCTTAGATGCCTAACCTGTTTCTTGAGGGAATGAGTTGTGTGGAGTAAGACAGGCACCTAAAATGGCCAGAGGAAGTGGTTGTAGTGGATAAATAATAATAATAAAAAATGACTGCTTATGTAATTAGCCAGAGTGGAACAGCTTCAACAGGAGAGATGGAGATAGCCCCACATCAGAAGATCCCATAAACTAGTGATTAGGGCACTCTCCTGAGAGGTGAGACCCCTCTGTTAAAATCCTTTCCCCCCTTTGGCAGAGGGGAAGAACAAACCTGGGTCTCCCACATCCCAGCTGAGAGCTCTAATCACTCCTCCTTCAACTGGATTTTGAATGGGACCCAATCTGGTAGGCAGCCTCTGAGCACTGCTACCAGATCTGGCCTCTCAGGTAAGTTAGAGGTCCTCTGATTTGTGAATCACTCTGGGGCTTAGGCAAGAGATAGGTGCCTGTACGCCTAGAAGGACTCGCCAGCGAACATGTTCAGAGGCAGAAATGTAAGCTCCTAAGTTTTTGCAGTAAAACGTTCCTTAGGCAGAGTGAGAGTTTAGGTGTCTACAGAGTTCAGAAGGAGTTTTGTGCACCGTAATGGAGCCAATACTGGGACTTAGGTGCCTAAATCTGGGGATTAGGAACCTAAATACCTTTGTGGATCTCACTCTTTGATTCTTTTAATTCTGAGGTAGCATTAGTAGCACAAGTAAGGAATGTTTTAAATTTAGGATATCTAACTGGTTAGTAGGTTTTTAACTTTAAATCTACTAAATCCTCAAACTTGCACTGACACTACCAAAGTTTGGAGGCTCAGCCCCCCAGGCTTCTTCTCTAAATTCTTGGAAGACAAAATCTCCCCTTAATTCATATTCAGAAAACCTCAATCCAAGTTGAAAAGGAAGAGTTCAGGTCTACATAAAATTCCAAGCAGAACTCAGCAGGCTGAGCCCTCCCAAACACTCCTGACAATTCCACTTTCATCATTCATAGAAGAGAGAAATACAAGTCACTATAAAAACTTTTACACGCAAACAAATAGAACTGTGTGGCAGCTAGTGTATCCTATGGGACAGGGCACTAAACTAAGAGTTAGGAGAGCTGGTTCTAATCCTTGCTCTACTGCTGACCAGCTGTGTGATCGTGGACAGGTCTTTTCACTTTTCTGGGCTCCCAATTTCCCCTGCTTTGTCTGTTTAGACAGGACAGAGATTGTATCTTAATATGCGTTTGTGCAACATTTGCATAATAAGGCTCTGATCTCAGCTGGGACCTCCAAGATTACTGTAATACAAATAAATTAGGGCCAGTTCTAGGTGTGGCCAAGCTGGTTGCCTACTTCTATGGGGCGCCATACTACTGTGCCATGTGGATTTGTTTTTGCTTTATTCTGATTGGCTGGTCATTTTTGCTCTGCTTATTGGCCAGCTTCCCCTCCCCACCCCCCCATTGGCCAGCTTTTTTTGTTTGTTTATTTGTCTGAGCTCAGCTGCTTGGGGAAGGGGCAGTCAAAGTATTTTCCACTCTGGCCAGTCAAACAGGTCGGGCCACTCCTGCAAAATACTACTACTACTTTAATAAATAACAATACTTACATCATAATTCTGCGCCAGATACATCCCAACCACATTGCCGAGAGCAAAACCAAGCTTAAGAGGAAAAGAAAGGGAAAAAAAAAAAAAAAAGACAGACAATAAATGACAAGGAGTTTAACATTTCCCCCTCACTTGCACACAATGTATGAACACTTGGCACTAGAGGAGGTTGAAAAAATGGTGGTGGCAGAGAAATCGTGAACGTTTTTTAAATGGTTTCCATTTCACAGGCTTCAAAATGGAGATTTTTCACCAAGCATTTTCTGAAATCTTGTTTTCATTAAGAGAATGCAGGTGGTTTTGGTGGGGAAAAAATTCTAATTATTTCAAAAAGAGATTTTGGTAAAAACATTAGTTAAAAATCCCAGAAAAATTTGCAAAAAAAAACCCCAGAAAATTTAAAATAATATTTCAGTAAAGTTTTTTCATGAAAAAAATTTCAACCAGCTCTACTCATAAGTTGTTTTATATTACTCCCCCTGAAGCTCTCTCTTCCTTCAACAATGTAACCATTTATACCCCAACCTCCATAAAACCACCACCACCACCACCAGAATGAGACTTCTTTTTATCACTGTTCTCTTACAATTCCAAGAAATCTTTGGTGCAGAGATTGGTCTTTTGTTCTGTAAAGTTCCTTGCACACCCATTACCATATAAATCATAATAAGTCCATTAACTATAATGGCACAGGAAAAGTCTTTTTGTTCAATACTTGTACATCTCTTAGCATGAGGGTCCTGGTCTATGACTTGAGGCTCACAGGATACAATACAATACAAATACTAACACTAATAGGTGTGGAGGGAGGAAAATCACATGACATGCAAATGAAGTGGGCTACAAAACATATGGGCTGAGGAGATTGTAAGGAAACACTGCATCAGTAGATTTCTGGGCTGGCCTAATTATACTACTTTGCACAGAATGTAAATTTAGGTCCCAGGCTTGGGATAAGAGTTGCTGGGTGCTAAAGAAAAGGTCACTTCAGTGCATGAGTTTTAAAGGAAGAGTAAGAGGGAAATGGAATGCATTGCTCCTTTCACTTACAGGCTAAGGAGAAACTCAGGTCTTAATCACAACCGAGAGAAAAAAAAATACCTTTTGTTTCCGCAGAAATATACATCCAGATTTTCCGAAGTGCTTAGCATCCAGCAACTCCAAGTAAAACTCTGGCCCTTATTATCATTACATTTCAGATTAAGCTTGCTTGATCTACAAATGCTATTAAGATTTTTCTGACTATCAATACTGCAAGTTTGGCATCATTTCTGAAAATCTGTGCACTTTTTTTTTTAAATAATCAACAGTAATGATTTTTAAGTCAAAACCTAGCTAGAAATTGTATTCACTGCACAAAGTAGAACAGAATATAACTCACTCTTCCAGTAGCAAACACAGCACCAGTCACTGGTAAAAAAAAGAAACAAACCCAAAACACGTTCTTGTCAGAAAGCTATAGCCATTAATAGAACTGGTTGGCATCAGCATGTGAAAATGTGCATCATTAACTAAATATCTGAAATGTAAGAGAAACGGAACATATATTTAAAATATTTGTTTACTCCATTTTTAGAGCTTAGGGCTTCTTGGCTTTTTTTAAAAAACTGTAGTGTTCTTTTTGTGCGTCTGTTATAAAGCTGAATTTTACTATTAGTAAATTAATGAAGTTTTTGCATGGGATATTATTAATGCATGCTGCACTGAAATAAACAGGATTTAAGATTCCTTTTAATGCTGAAAGTCAATCCAGCAGAGGGGACTTTCCTATATCTTGGCAGTGTCCATGCATTCATCCAAATGGCAAGCAGACTCTCAGCTGAGAATTTCAAGACTCTTTGCAAAGACTGGCTTATATTACTAGTCACTGAGGTGAACCTTTCAGTCTATCCCTTATAAAATAGTTTTACTAAGAAAGTTCTCGTGATTTTTTTCTCCTAGAAAGGACAAAAACACCTTCATTCTCCTCCTCTTAGCCTAAAATACATCCAGCTCCAAAACTGGGACCAATACTATACCATGAAATGTCTTATTTTGTATTGCAAGTATCTTAAAAGCTATGTCAAACCCAAGAACATAAACAACTTGTATCCCATTAGTTGAAGTCAGAGCTCCATACATTCCATGCAAGAGCAGTCTAGACTCTGATGTGCTATTTCATCAGTTATATAGGGTTTAAGAGAAGCCAATTCATGAAGGGGGGAGTCTCACTGTTTAATCTTCATCACTTTTGACAACTAAAAATGCTGCCAATTAAAGGGTGCATGCCAATTAAGGACAGTAAGGACTAATGAGGTGCTTCCAACAGCCACCCAACACGCTAAGATACACGTTAAATGTAAAACAAGCAATTACTTAACTCTGAAAGGCAAAAAATATAAGTTTGTAAGATTATCCCTTTATCTGCTCGCTGCAGCTCCAGCTAGGGTGAAGGAGAGACAGACACCCTTTCCATGCAGAGGAGGGAACCCAGAATTAATACTGTACGCCGTTCCTCTTTTCCCTTCACCAGCTTTCAGGAACTAATCAGAAAGTCTTAATTAAACTGATTTTTATCAGACATTTGCAACACAAGGACTTCAAGTAGCAGTTGAGTTCAGAAACATTCTGACTCCAAAATCTGCTGAGCGTATTAGTCCTATTACCCACTGTTTCCACTGGAACAAAACAGATATAAATGAGTCCATTCTGAAGAAATGCATATGCATTTATAAATTTGTATAAATCTTGTGTTGGACTAGGGGTAGGATATGGAGGCTTATTTTTTAATAAACACCCAAGAGCTAAAGTGATTCAGAAGAGGCTCTCTGCTGACATTATCAACAGAGACCGGAATTGGAAATAGCCAACTAACTTAAAAACAATATTTTAAAGAGAGCCTAAAATCCTGATTTTCTAATAAATATGCAATGTATTATTGGGACTTATTGGCACCAAGTCTGAAAGTCTGAACATACCGGTAGCTAAAAATCCACAGTCTCTCCAAATTAGGTCAGCAGCACCTATAATGAGAAATGCTGCTGTGCTTTGTTACTGGCATGCACCCTGTTCTCTCCGTTTTATTTACTTTTAATAAGTGCTAGGTATTAAAGGCATTAGCATCAATTAAGGATTTAATTAGAATTGTAAATAAATCATATAGTTGGGCATCTGGCTTTAGCATCTGCCAGAGTTTTCAGACACATGTAGAAAAAGACTAAAAGTTTAAAGAATGCTCAGCTAGTCAATGAGGCAAACAGCTGCATTAATTAAGAAATACTTTTTGCCCCTCATTTCCAGTCCTAAGCTATCATTTTACTGTGGGCAAAGAGTTTAACTCTGACCTCAGGAACAGCTTATCATATTTGCAGAAGGTCAGAGTAGGGCTTGGCTCAGGGGAAAAATAAGCCAGAAGCTTTAAATCAGTGGTCCCCAACGTGGGCCCGCAGGTGCCATGGCGCCCACGGGGGCATCTTAACGTGCCCGCGTCCTAGACCCCGGGAGAGCACCCGCCGAAATGCCGCCGAATTTCAGCGGCATTTTGGCAGGGACGCCTCTTGATGACGCCACTTGCCGTTGACAAGTGACATCATCGAGAGGGATCGCTCCTGAATTTTGGCGGGGACGCCTCTAGATGACGCCGCTTGTCAACAGCAAGTGGCGTCATCAAGAGGAGTCGTCACCGAAATTCAGCAGCATTTCGGCGGGTGCTCCACCGCTGCAGTGGTCCTTCATCTGTCCCCCACCAGACGTAAAGGTTGGGGACCAGTGCTTTAAATGAACTAAAATGAACTCCAGCCACTGCAACAGAACAGGCAGTGCATTGTCAAATCAAAGTGGGAAAGGTGAATATTTGAATGGAGAGTGTGGGGGGAGAGGGGGAAACAAAAGATCGAACACAACAACAATACCCATACCAGACTGGAGGGGCAATATGATTAAAATATGCTTGAGATAGCTGAATTTTTTTGGAACAAAAATTGTGTGATAAAATACAAATTAACATATATTACTCTGATACAAAGGTTGAATTTGTTTTACTGTAGCAGTGAGCCAATTAATGCACTAGAGGTGTCAACCTCATGTGCAACTCTTTTTAAGATGCACTGGCACTGTACAAAAGCAGCAGCCATCCAAAAAGAACATTATTCCACTTGCATGGGTTGTGTCTTATAAAAGTATTGATAACCTGTGTTTCATTAATAGCATAAAAGCAAGTGCAATATATAAAGAGATATTAGAACTGAGTCTTCCTATAGGGATCAAGAGTACCTGTTTTTCAAAAAGGACAGTGAATTAAAGCAGTGGTTTTCAATGGGAGATGGCAGAGTATGTTTAAAATTTCCAAAGGGGACAGCACCTCCATTCAAAAATTTTTTAAGGGTCCACAAATGAAAAAAGGTTGAAAAATCACTGAATTAAAAGTACTGGAGCATGAGCTTTCGTGAGTGAATACCCACTTCGTCGGACAGTATTCACCCACGAAAGCTCATGCTCCGATACATCTGTTAGTCTATAAGAGGCCACAGGACTCTTTGCTGCTTTTACAGATTCAGACTAACAAGGCTACTCGTCTGATACTTGAATTAAAAGTACACATCAACCATGCATACAATTTCTTAGAGAAAGCGTTAAAGCATTGGGCGCTTTCACCTGTACAGTCACCTGACTGGCATCCAACAGAATACATCTGGAGTGATTTGAAGAAAAAAGTGGCTAAGAATAAAGGAAGCTGCATATTGTAGACACATAGATGGTGAACCAAAAGAGAATGTAACCAAAAGTAGCAAGGTCACAGTATATTCTATGTATGATGGGGGTGTAGACAATTTTTGTTATTTGAGGGGGCTGGAGTTAAATAATAGCTGCTGAATATCATTTTGAGTAGTTTTGTATCTTGTCTAAATTTGTGCACTTTTAATAAAGTGAGATAAATGAGCTTCTGTTCCAAACTCACTCTTTTTTGGGGGGAAGAAACATGGGGGTGGCTAATCCCCCCCGTTATCTACACACATGGTATGCTACATATTCAGAGTACATCTGCAGGGTCTTAACAGGCATGGACTAATACTACTTTAAAAATTAATATATTTCTTTGGAATGCAAATATTTTTAGATGTGACATCAACTGAAACCATCACTGTCATATTATAGCTACAACTGTAGGTAGGAGAATTGAAACCTTTTCCCCATTACTTTAATTGACTTTACTCTTTCACAAAAGGCTCAAATGCAGCTTCTGCTTTATCTGATCACATCCCTCAACTGCAAGGTCCACAGTTTTGTTACACAGAAGATGCAACTTGTCCGAGGTCACACAGTGAGTCACTATTAAAACGTAGAGCCCTTTTTGTTTTTATGTTTTACTATAGGAACGTAATACTGGAGGGAGCGGGGGGAAATCCAGGAGTTTGTTTAACACTCACTTAACTGATTCATTTCATTCATGGTAGCATTTATGTTATTCCACTAATAAATGGATGTGCTGGAAAAGTTTTTATATTCTGTCTAGTGTGAGAACTTAAAGTCCCCCATTACTTTGTGATACACAATGAACAGAGCCTGATTTTGCAAGAGGGAAAACTAGACAAGTAAATTTTTTTTAATAAGTGCAGAAGGGTATGTCTACACATAAACCTCTATGCTAATGGGAGGGGTTCTCCTGTTAGCACAGGTACCCCACCTCCCCAAGAGGTAGATATCTCAATGGGAGAATTCTCCCATCCACTAGTGCTGTCTATGCTGGGGTTAGGTCAGTTTAACTGCACTGCTCAGTGCCATGGATTTTTCATATCCCTGGCCTACTGAGACACTGGGGACGGGCAGGTATGGACCCACCCATTGCTAAAGGCCTTCTACCCATAAGGGAAGGAGCCTCCAATTCATACTACTGAGTGACAGTTATACCAATCTAATTTCCTAGTGTAGACCAGGCCTTAGCCTAAGTCTCACTGAAAATCTATCAAACTATGTCTACACTTAAAATGCTGCAGCACAGTTGCACTCCTGCACCAGCATTGATGTAGCACTTCAGTGTGGACACTTACTACAGCAATAGGAGGGGTTCTTCAATCACTGTAGGTAATCCACCTCCCCGGGAGAATTCTATTGTAGACCTAGCGCTGCCTACACCAGGGTTAAATTGACTTACCTACATATCTCAGGGGTGTGGATTTTTCATACCTCTGAGAGATGTAGCTATGCCAAATGTAACTTTCCAGTGTAGACCAGCCCCTGGGTTCCGATGTGCCTAAGACTTGGCCTACACCTAAAAAGTAAGTTGACCTAGTTGCACCACACAGGGCTGTAAAAAATTTCACACCCTGTGCAATGCAGGTAGAATGACCTAACCCCCCACTGTATGCACAGATATGTCAATAGAAAAATTCTTCCACTGACCTAGCTACTGCCTCTGGGAGAGCTGGATTAACACTACCTTGATGGAAGAATATCAAGCAGCCACATTACAGAACTACAGCACTGTAGCTGTGCCTCTGTCCTGTAGTTGGACATGCAGCAAGTCCCTTTTGCAAATGGGACTTTCAGGCTATGTAAGTGCTAGCCATATAATTAACTGCTAGACCGTGATACCTTTATTCACACTGAATAGTATTTTAGAGCGGCTGATTTCAAAAGGACTACTTGGGGTGAAAGGGCATAACAATCTGGCCCTAAAATAATAATTCTTTTTGCATGTGTGCATAACTTTTAATGAGGAAAAACCTCTCTTGGTACAGTGAATAGTATTTAACAAGTGTCAAGGAATTGAGCTATGGACCCTGTAAATACTGATGTATCCAGCTCTAAGGCAGTCCACCTGACAAGCTGCTGAGAGCCAGATGAATGAACTGGCAGGAAAGGAGACAGGCTCAGCTCAGCTTAATGCAGAGGTAAGTACCTTGGGATGTGCAACCAGACAGCTTAGCACCACACAGACAAATGAGTGCAGCACTAGTGTGGACACAGCAATTTAAGGATTATACTGCAATTTGGCTACTCCCACTCAGGGGCCATAACTTGAGTGTAGATAACTTGAATTAACTATCCAGTGAGGACATATCCAAAATCATAACCATAAAGCTCAAATTCTTGAGCAATTCAATCTCCATGGCTTGGAAGCTGGTGCATCATGAAGGGCATATCTGAACTACGGTAAAGGTGTTAGCTGAAGTGTTTTGTTTTTTTTTAAAACTTGTTTTAACGAACAGCTTTAGAAAATACAACCATCACCCTAAAGCACCGTCAGGGCTAGTTGTATTTCACCACGTTAGCTGGCCCCGGTGTAGCCCAGGCTTCATCTCACCCAGCCAGCACGTTAACAAAATACAACCAGCACTCAAATTGTTTAAAACGTGTTCGTTCACCCTTAAGCGCCTTTTATCCTCGTCCAGACGAACCCTTAAATGGGCAGCAGTTGCAAAACAAGGTCCCAGGTTCATCAGTGCCCCAACTCTGGGATCCGTTCAGAAAACCCCAGTATCAAGTCGGAAGGGAGCTTCCCAGTCTCTCTCTCACACACACAGAGGTGCTGAAAGCATGTAACTAGCTCCAGGGCCCAATGTATCCATCGCTGGAAGAACAGAGCTGGGAAGGGGGATGGGTGGATGTATCGCCTACTTCTCTGTCCAGGCTCAGAGGCGCCTTTCTCCTGCTGGGGGAGGCAGGGAGGGAGGAGGAGCGGGTCTCCCAGCAGCAATCCCCCTCCTCCCTCCCGCCCAACGCAGAGCCGGGACAGAAACTCCATTTGCAGGGGCTTTGCAGACACTTACCAGAAACTGAAACATGGTGTAACCAGGCTGCCTCTCTCCTCCGAGGGGTGGGGAAATAACTCACCCTAGCGGCAGCTTCTCTTCCGGGTCCCATCCTCCCTGCTGCTGTCTCACTAGCTTAGGGGTTTGATGGATGTCTGAGCAATCCTATCCTTCCTGGTCTTGCACGCCCAGCTCTCTTTCCCCTCCCTCTGGCGAGGTGACCTTGGGCTCAGAGTGGGATTGCCCTAGGGTGGAGTAGTGAGGATTGCTTTCCGAAAATACATAGTGCAGAAGCCCCTTGTGGAAGGTCTGGTGTTTCTGCACGGAGTAAACACTTCCATCTCCCAAGCACAGTCTGATATTCCTACTGACGAGACCCATAGTGTCATAAACATCCCAACCTGCACTGAATAAGGCTGAAACCGCGAAGAGTGGGTGGGTGGGTGTGTGTAAAAAAACATAGCACCACACACCAATCAATTTATATCTGAAGGTTAATGGATGTGAGGAATACATGTCTCTATGCTAGGGCAAGGTGAATGACAGTCAAAGCTTTGTAGGTAATGGCTTTACCTCGGGAATGGAGGTTGTTTGTAACTCTGAAACTGTTCCTAACTCAGTGTCATGGTTGTTCTTTCAAAAGTTTACAACTGAACTTTGACTTAAACAGCTTTGAAACTTTACTATGCAGAAGAAAAATGCTGCTTTTAACCTTAATTTAAATGAAACAAGCACAGGAGTAGTTTTCTTACCTTGTCAGTTTTTAAAAAAACCTTCCATTTATTATTTTATTATTTTTAGTAGTTTACGTTTAACGTAGTACTGTACTGTATTTGGTTGGGGTTGTTTTGTTTTGTATTTGTCTCTCCTGCTGCCTGATTGCATAGTTCGGTTCCAAATGAGGTGTCAGTTCATAACTCTGGTGTTTGTAACTCTGAGGTTTTACTGTATAGTGCTGTGACTATGTAATGTACAATCTAAATGCTAAGTATTATTAATATTGGAAGCCCTGGTAGGGTGGGTGAATGAACTAATGGAATGAAGATTTCAGAGTGGTAGCTGTGTTAGTCTGTGTCACCAGAAAGAACGAGGAGTCCTTGTGGCAGCTTAGAGACAAAAGCTTATGCCCAACTAAATTTGTTAGTCTCTAAGGTGCCACAGCCACTCCTCATTGTTTTTAATGGAATGAAGTAATTCCAGATGTTTTACCATTCTGGTTGTTGCCTCTTCCTAGCAGTCTTTTTGTTGTTGGTTCCCTTAACTTTGCACAGGCTCAAACAGAGACAAGCTTACTAGCTGAGATGAAGGGGAAGAAGTCATACGGAAAAAGAATTACATAAAAAAAGAAACAGAGCAGAAGCAAGCTATCAAAAAATAGGAGCCTGAATGCAAAATCTACTCATGGGGGAATTCTGTGCACAATATTTTAAAATTTTGCAAAATTCTGCATATTTTATTTGTCAAAATAACACAATAAAATCATACCAGTTTCAATTATTTTGGTGATTTATTTCAAAATGCCTGTCATCAAGTATGCCTATAACAATACAGAGAAAAAAGATTCAGGAAATGTTGTTTTGACAAATATTTCTTACTAGACATATTAATACAGAACTTTGAGTAATAATTAATTTAAATAAACTATAGCACAGAACCGTATTTCCCACACCCCTCAGAAGCAGTGCAAAGGCTTGGGGGAATCGGGTAACAGAGGAGCTGCGGGAGAGGGAAGTAATTGCTGGAAGCAGCCTGGAAGTGATCCTGGAGGCTTGTTGGGTGTGGCTGGGAGAAGTATGGAACAGAGTTTTTTGGGAGCAGAGAATTGTTAGGGAGTTGGGGAGCCTCCCCCATGCAGATCCTGGCTGACTCCTAGCCTTTCCCATTTAGTCAGGTACATCTTCTCCCATTCTCATGTGTCCCTGCATCACTCTTCCACCAGCCCCATATGGCCCTGCACCCCCATTCCCATTTAGCCCCTGCCCAAGTCTGTCCCCCTCACTAGCCCTTCTGAACCCCAGTCTATGTCACCCCTCAGCAGCCCCACGTGCCCTGCTCCGTCTGTTCCCTCCCACCCATATCCCATGCTTCCTAACCTGGCCCTGCAGGCATGCTTCTGTGTGGAACGCTGCTGGCTGCTTCTGCCAGTGAGCTGACTACTCTCTGTTCTAGTGCCACGGTAGCCCCTGGTGGGAAAAAGGTGTAACTGCAGCACCTATCCAGCAGAATGTATTTTCTGTGGAGAAAAAAAAATCTGCAGGGGACATGAATTCTGCATGTGCACATTGGTGCAGAATTCCCCCAGGAGTAAAAATCAGGCAGCTAGAAAGCACTCTTGGATACCTAATGGCACATTTGTGAAGTTGTCACACCTGTCAAATGAATTAAGTGCAAAAATAAACATATTTTTCTGTGATGTGATGGTTTGCGACTGAGACATAAGCCAACAGTGCTGCCATCTTCAGCATTGAATTTCCTGGCTTTTGTCTGATGGTGTCACAGTTCCATTAAACGTTGGTACTATATTTTCTTTGGTGGAGGAACTTAGCAGTAACGTAAAGATTACTAGCTCTGGCTAAGGCCACCCATAATGTGGAAAATATTGCATATTATTCCATACAGCTCTGCTAATAATGGACTGTGGAGAAGGTTAATGAGAGCCTGTGGATCCAATTGGCTCCAGATGTGAGGTGTGGAAGTAGTTAAAAGGAGGAGACCTAGCCTAGTTTAGAGATGACTAGAGCTCTGCTTTTCCTGATGCTGGAGAAGCCTGGTTATAGCTGAGTGAGTGTGGCAGCTTGCTAGCTGATTTTTCCTGAGACTCTACCACCCTGGAAGAAATTGGCCAGACCTGTGTCTTGGATGGAAGACTAAAGCACTTCTGTGTTAGACTCTGTGAAAAATAGCAGCTATCCAGTGGAGACCATGTGAATCGATGAGTTGCACACAGTAAGTTGTGAAGGGGAAAACCTGGTCATATGTCTCTTATTCTAGCTCCACAGCACTCTATCTTATTCCACTTTCAGGCCCTCCCAAAGTTCCTGCAGTCTACTCCACACCTGTCTCTCCTGCACATATATTATTCCAGTTTTGGCCTCTATCTCATGATCACACAAGGTGGGGTCATTTGATGAAATTCAGTGGCAGACACTTGAAAACAAAACAGAATGTTATTTCACACAGCATGTTGTTCGTCTGTGGCATTCACAGGAGGTCTAATGTCAAGTACTATAGGTGGATTTTTAAAAGGGGTGAATAACTTGTGTAACTATACTCTACAGCAGAAACAATAAAATCTTATGATTTGGCATCACAAGGGTCAGGAAGGATTACTTCCCCAGCCTGCTCCATCTGTAGATTCCCACTATGAAAAATAACAGTTACAAAATGGCAAAGAAGCTAGTTAATTCTTTTTTATTTTAAAAAAAGGGGGAATTAGTGTAAAATAAAAACCTGTATGAAGTTTAAATGTGTGGCTTTGGGGATTTTTGCCATTTTTGCGCTTCCGCGGCGCTCAGTCTGTTTTTTTGGTTTTGGGGGGGATTTTTTGGGTTTTTTTGTGCTTTGGCGGCACTCTGGCCATTTTTTTCTTTTCTTTTCTTTTCATTTCTTTTTTTTCTTTTCTTTTTTGCTTGGGGCGGCCGGAGCCACCTCATGATCGCCTTATATCTGAATTCACGTTATTACGGGACGCGTTATAGTGGGGTTTCCCTGTAGTAATTTCTCTCACTGCCAGACATACTACTTTCTCTACCTTCCTGTAAGGCAGCTGGTTCCCCCTGTTGCAGCTGCCAGCTGTTACCATAGAGACTGGGTGCAGTTCTAGGGTTGAGTAGCAGCTATCTGGGAAGAAGTTCAATGAGCTTTGCATAGGAATGACTACTCTTTAAAATGTGTAAGAGTCCCTGCTTTCAGCTGACTACACTAGGGAAAGGTGGGGGTTCTTAAATTAAAAACTGAGTTTGCATCACCTTTGCTCTCTCTCCTTCTGTCTTTCCCCTTATACAGTATTCCAGTGAACAAGTTTATTGTCAGGAATGTTCACTGAAACAACAACATTTGTTGAAAGTGAATTCTGAGTCCATAAAGGTGGATACTTGCAACGTAAACCTCCATTCTAAGAGTTAGGGAACAAACAAATATGTAATCTACTATATGTATTCAGTCAAAACTCCATCTGAGTTAAATATTGAATATCAAATACTAAATTACTCTAATCTATAAACCAATAAATGGTGAAAAAATACCCCCCTGAGCGCAGCAAGTTACAGTGCTGTAAAGCGCCAGTGTAAACAGTGCCCCAGCGCTTGGAGCACAGCTCCCAGTGCTGTAAGCTAATCCCCTTGGGGAGGTGGAGTACCTGCATCGCTGGGAGAGCTCTCTCCCAGCGCTGGCGCTGCAACCACACTCGCACTTCAAAGCGCTGCCACGGGAGCGCTCCTGTGGCAGCGTTTTGGAGTTTCAAGTGTAGCTAAGCCCTGTGTGAATAGTGCCGCTGATTTTACTAGGAATACCTTAGAAGTAAAGGACTACCATGTGTGAGTAGGGTTGGCAAAAATTGGCTCTAAATTAGTTGTGGCTAAATTGTGACCAGAAGAAGTGGTTGATTATTTTTTAAATACTTTAACTGCAGGATATTTACCAAGCTCTAGTGACTTTACCCAGTTTTCCAACTGTAGTGAATGAAGTGTGTGGGCAGGGAGGGGAAGAGAAAGAAGAATCCTACTGCCCAGACCTGCAAATCGGCAAGGCCAACTAAAGAAGATAACCAGCAAAGTATGAAAACACAGACGTGACGACAAGAGGAGTCGCCGAGCTGGGCGTCCCTGGAGCCAAGGTGTTTTGGGAAAGTTGAAGAGACCACCTGTCATAAGCAGATAGCTAAGGGTTAATGTCTCTTTCACCTGGAAAGGGTTAACAAACAACACCTGACCAGAGGACCAATCAGGAAACAAGATACTTTCAAATCTCAAGGGAGGGAAGCCTTTGTTTGTGGTTCTCGTGAATTTGCGAGTCTGTTCTCGGGAGTCTAGCCCGTCGTGCAAGTCCAACCAACCTCATGCTCCAGTGATCAGGGATGCTGTGCTTCAGTCTACTAATGTAGCGGTCTTCAGAGAGGCAATGAGGCCGCAATCCAGACGCCAGGACCTTTTCAAGAGAGTGCTTCTGAAGAATGGCGCAGTGTCCACACACCTGCCTTGTAGGTGGGAAATTTCTTGGATTGGACAACAACGGGGGAAGTGTTGAGGAATTGGGACTTGTCTGTCTGCTGTTGCTAGTAGACCTGTTCTAATGCCAGGGCAACTGCTGGTAGCGGCTCCGGCCCTGTCGCCTCGACTCTGGAGTTCAACAACGTCCCACTTCAGGTGGTCCTGCCTCTTTGGTGAGCTATGGGTTCTTTTGTCGTAGCTTCCTCCTTGCTGCTTCGCTCCTCTTGTAGGGTTGCTCGTTGAGCCTCGCTTGCTCTCTTTGTCGGTTCCTCTTGCTTTGCTCTCATTTCTCTCAGCTCCATCTTTTTTGTTTATTTCTAGCTGTAGCTTGCCTTTGCCCCATGTCTCGTTGTGGTCCTGCGTTTTTGATTTGTTCCTTGCCTCCAGTATTGCCATTTCTCTCTGACGCGCGTCACGACCTTTTGGTAGTCATGGTCCTGCGACTTCGCTCGCTTGGGTGCCCTCTTTGGTGTTCCTGCCGCTGACCTGGCCCGCTTCTGGCATCCTGTCCTGCGTATGGTGTGACACCGTAGTCACAGTGCTTTCTACGATTAGTCAGCCACGAGGAAACAAGAACCGAAAACCCTACCTTACCTTCGCAGATAGCCCGTTCTGCTGTGTAGTTGATCCAGCTGGATGTTCTATGTTTAGAGCGAAAAGACTGGTAACCTCACTATAACTGGACCCTTTCCTCGAGCTGCAATGCGCTAGCCGCATGACGAGAAATGAGACGAAATGGAACAGAGAAATCTCTGAGCTGTAGCTTTAAAAAAAAAAACCCTTCTCTCTGCTAAAGCAGCTACGCAGAGAAAAGAAAAGATTATCTCCTACTGGCTTTTGGATTCTTAATCCATCACTACCGGGTCCTTCGAGCGCCATGTGCGATGAGGTGTAATTCTTATTCCCAGAACTCTCGACCTTAGAGCCCAGAAAATGAGCGTGATTAAGCTCGAGCAGACATCCCTCTAAAGTTAGAGAATCAGCTAGTTTCTCATTTTCTGGACTCTAAGGTTCAGATCTGGGAAAAAATACTATGACATGGTGGTAGTGGTGGGATACTAGCATGAATTCCTCTAAGTTAGAGGAATTCATGCTAGTTTCTCATTTTCTGGACTCTAAGGTTCAGATTTGGGAAAAAATACTATGACACCACTGAAATCCAGTTTGGACTGACACAAAGAGCACCAGGAACAGAGGTCATGGAATGGAACACCCCCAAAGGAGCCCAGGACTTAAAACCTTCCTGAGAGCTGGAGCAATTTGGAGAGCACAGCAGATTCTTAGATGACCTGGGCCCAGGACAGCACTCCCCGTCCAAGCCCCCTCTTCTTCTAACATTACACCTAGACTTGGCCAGTCTGGGTTGTGCATGGTGTGAGTATGAAAGTGGGTTAGGACTTGGGCCTTTAATGCTTTTTTTCTTCCCCTCAGTGACATGCAGGAGCGGCTCCAGGCACCAGCACGCCAAGCACGTGCTTGAGGCGGCAAGCCACAGGGGGCGCTCTGCTGGTCACCACGAGGGCGGCAGCCAGGCAGCCTTCGGCGGCATGCCTGTGGAGGCTCCGGTGGTCCCGTGGCTTCGGCGGACCTCCCACAGGCGTGCTGCCGAATCTGTGGGACCCCGGGCCTCCTGCAGGCAAGCCACCGAAGGCAGCCTGTCTGCCGTGCTTGGGGCGGCAAAATACCTAGAGCCGTCCCTCGTGACATGGGAATGGTCTCAGCATTCTCTGCTGTATTTTATTATTTTATCAATAAAGCTTTAAAATTTAGACATTTGGTGTGTTTCCTCATCTTCCCCCAACGATCCTGGGGTGTCAGCCTGATCATCTGACACAAGGGATAGACTGGTAACAGAAGTCTGTCACACTGCTAGGTGAAATTCTATGACCTGTGTTACACTGGACGTCCCTTCTGGCCTTAAAAAAATAAAATAAAATAAAAAATCCATGAAGATGTAGTCTACACTATGGAACAAGTTTGTGAACCTCTGCTTATTAAACAAAAACAATAATTCATTTGGGTTTTGTTTTAATTAGCATGGCAATATAAAATGAACCATGCCAGGTATTTTGGTCTGTTATATGTTGTCCCAGGTAGATTAACAATAAACAATTTACGCACAAGATGACTTTTGCCCCTAAGTTCTGCTGCTATGTTCTCCGGAAAGTTTGGACCCAGTATGAACCTGTATTTCTAGATTCTCCATGATTTGTGGTCTCACAGCTCTTCCCTCCATCCTTTTGTTGTAAAGGGTGGATTACCTGTTTTAATCACTGGAAGGAAAAAAAACCCCTCATTTTGATCTGAACTGAAACTTTTATTTAAAATGACTGGATGTGATGCTCAGCAATATCTTGTTGCAAGCAATCTGAATAAAGTCATAGCGTATAAATACAGGCAAAACAGAATTTTTTGCTATACCTTCAGTTGAGCTGTATAGTTGGAACTACAAAACTATGGTAGAAGTACTTAAATCTGGTTGTCCTTTTAATGACCATTCCTTGTTTCCATTGTAAAGCTGGAAAATGCAGCTCAAAATAACGTATTGCACTAGAAATTCTATGGAATAAACACCAGATGGTGCTAGAAAACCACTTGAAGCAGTTTAAAGCCTCGTGCAATTTTTAGATTTTTTTCTCTTTAATGTTCAGTGTTCTCTCTTACCTTCTTGGGGAAATGTAATTATACAATATTCATCATGACATGCTTGACCTATTTTTAAGGCACCCTGCTAACTGTGGGGTCCCCTCCCCGTGCCTGAGCAAACCTCACATTATTGCCAGTAGAGGCTGACCAACAAACCTAAATAAAGAAGGACTTTAGGGAAAACCTGCAAACATACCAGGCAGGGATGCCAACGGGATTGAGCAGAGGGCTAGGAGCCAAAATATCTATTACTGATTGCCATTAACTCACTGTGTGATGTTGAGAAAGTCACTTAGAGCCAAGTTTTGAAAAGTGGCCTCTAATTGAGTGCCTCAGGTTCTGGGTGGCCTGTGTTGAACCACCTAAGGTCTCTTCCTCCCTCTCCCGGCCTCCTCCCGAGTGAATACTGGCAGCTAGGAACTGCAGGTATACTGGTTATTAGTTCCACAAAACGCAACCAATTTCATTCTGCTCTGTTACAAAACACAGCCCGAAGGATCAAAAAGTGGTGGGAAAAGGCTTTTTCAACCAAACAGAAATTTTCATGCAGTAGGTCATTTTTTGTCAAGATATTGAGGTTTTCACCAAAAGCCTGGAACACCTCCATGACTTTTTTAGACAAAAATGGGGGAGGGGGAGAATCATTTATCTAAATTTTGCAAAGGGGAGAAACAATTTTCTAGCTAGCTAGACAATTGATTTTTGTTTCCCATTGCCAAATTAATCCTGTGCCACCCGTTTAGAGCCCCCATACCTCACTCTTGAGTCTGGCCCCACTGTAACACTACCCAACAATACATTCCTGGTGATTCTAGCCCTCTGTCACCAATCCATGCACAATTGATCGAGTTTTCCCCCATGCACAGTTGACTTTAGCCCCTATCCCCACACCCACCAGTTAACCCTTGACTCTCTAATTTTGAGCTGATTCTGCCAGATTGCTTATCCTCCTGTTCTCTGGGGCTAGGGTTGCCATCTTTCCAATGGCTGAAAACCAGACACCCCTGCCCAGTCCCCTGCCCCACCTCTTCCTCTGAGGCCCCGCCTCCTACTTGCTCCTCCCTCCATTGCTCACTCTCCTTCCCACTCCCAACACTCACTCCCCCATCTCTGGGGACTCACCTGCTGCCTGCAGAGTCAGGCTGGGAGCAGCTGACATGGAGCCTGCCTGCCTGCTCAATCTGGGCACAATGGTTGGGCTCTTCCCCCACCGCTTACTCCTTTTCTGAACCAATCAGGGTATGGTGGGGTGGAGTGGAGGGGTGGGTCCCCCAGAGCAAGGGGCTGGAGGCAATCTGGGCACACTAGAGAAGGGGGGGTTGGTCCCTGGAGCAAGAGGCCGGGGCAAATCAGGGCACAGCGAGGGGGTGGGGGCTGTCGTTCTCAGGAGAGAGGGGCTGAAGAAGGGGCAAATCGGGGCACAGGGTGAGGGGGGGGAGGACAGGATGCCCCCCAAGTGGCAGCAGTGCTGGTACTACCTACCTCTCTGCTGGAGGCTGGAGCTGTGGGTCTGGGGCTCAGTTCTCTTCATCATCAACTGAGCAGCTCCTCCAGGCCACAGTTGCTGCTCTTCCTGCCCTCTCGGCAGTGAGGTGGATTGTGGTTACTCTGGTAATCTGATTTTTAGTGTCTGGTCAGCAGTACTGACTGGACACTGTCAGGTCCCTCGTTTTCCACTGGACTTTCTAGTCGAAAACCTGGCATCTGAAATCCTATCTGGGGCCCTGCTCCTCACTATCCCACTCCTTTGCTGAAGAAAGCAGCAGCTTTTACTTTTGCCAACTCCAAGCATTCAAAAATCATGAATCAGGCCTCCCAAAATCATGAGATGGTGGTTTTTCGGGGTACTTTTTATTTGCCTTGAGTCTTTAGGGTGCACTTGGGTCACATGTTCAAGCTTTGTTCTATAAGTGTAAGGGATAGCGTTAAAAATGGAAGCGGAGATTCTCATGTATTCACATACTTCCAAGACCTGGGACTTTAAGAAAAACAGTAAATATTTTGAGACTTGTGATAAAAATCACAACAGCAGGCCACCCTGTTTTGGCTGCTGGTCTATGGGGTAAGCAGCATCAGAGGATCTTCAAACATACGCCCATGCCTGGAGGTCCCAGCAAAACTGGAAGCTCTGTGAACAACAGTAGGCCACCCATTCACACAAAGCCCAGCAGTGAGGCCTTGGCTGAATCAGCACATATATCAGCCTGTGATAAGGAGAAGGAGTCCAACAATACTGGAAATTCTTCAGTATCTCTTCCCAAGCCTACAGATCAGGGGGCGGGAGGGGAAGAAAAGTGCTGCAGGAATATTCACTTCCGATTCAGAAATGCTGCAGAGGTGAAAGGAAGCAGCTGTTCCTCAGCCCATTTTGAGTACACCAAGCTAGAGGACAGCAGAAACCTTCAAAACCTGCCTTTTCAGGAACTACAGAGGGAGAAGGAGACTCAACCTCTCACTGCTGCACATGCTAAGGGACCAGGCTCTCTCTCAGCACATGCATCAGCTGTAATTAATTGCCTGGCACCAGGAGACAGTTGAAAAGTGAAGGGCAGCCCTATGGATGGGTTTTTTCCCCATTCCCCCAGCCTTATCATAAAGTCTAAAAAGCTGTAGAGTTGTCAAGCTTGTAAAGGCTCAGACAGTTGAGAGGTCCATGGCTTAACATCCCTAGTTTTCTGGGTTGATGTCAAGTCTTGGGTCTGAGAGTTCACTAGTGAGGCAGGTTTAACACGCTATGCTGAAGTCAAAACTTTGGGGTTTTTTTTGCGACTGCTACAATAACACCTTTAGTTTGCAAGCTCATGTAGCAAAGGCTATATTTTAACATAACTGGCTTAGTATCTCTTACAGTGTGGGAGATGATCTCAGAGCTCATTTGTTGGGCAGCAGTGGCAAACAGACATCAATTAATAGTTTATTACCTCTATTATGGTAGAGACACTGACTGGGATTGGTGATCTGTTGTGCTGGGACATTGATAATTCCTGTAGTTCTGCTGTTTCTCCACCAGAAGCCTTCTGAGATGTAGGGTAATGCTGCTTGTCCTTCCTGTTGACAACCAAAAATTGAGACACTGGTCCCTTTTAAAGGCTTGGCTATAGTAACTTAAATTTGGCCAAAATAATTGCAACATTGTATAAAATGTTCCCATTCTGATTTGATAGACTCATACACCTCTGTTGTACTCAGGAGCAAATGATTGCACAACGTGTAAGGCAGGGGAGAATCGGCCACACAATACAGAACCCATGCAATTTTTACTGAGCCACTTTTCAGAGCAGAATCAATCTGTTCCAAAACACTAAGAGTTATGAAATGAAAAGCAAACCGAACAGAGAAACAAGAAGCTTGATGTGTAGCTAAATTCACTGGCTAACTTATTTAAATTAACCAGAACAAAATTGTTTTTCATCAGAGAGAAAGAGGAGAAAGGAAAAAAAATGTATTGCCTGAGTAACATTCAGGAAGGAAAAGTCAATAAATTCAGAGTGGTTATAAAAAGAAGGCTCACAGGGCAGTAATTAAAAGAATATAATTAGAACACAGCTAGCAGAACACCTGAATAATGACTTCTGATTTAAATGCTACTACATATTGCAGGTGTTGAAGAATGTTTATGGCATCAGGGTAATGTGACATCACTATCCCACCTGGATATTTTTTATTGAGATCTCTTCTTAAAGGTTGCCTTTCTATCAGAGAAAAAATGCTTAAAGAATGAGACTTTTTTTTGGAGTTGAACTTGTATATTCTCCTTAGTACACTAGAGTTATAATGTACTGTCCTTCAGGGCATGTTGCAAGACTCACTGACGTGGACACAGGAGCAAAATGAGGACAGATGCATGGAATTAAAAGGGCAGGCTGTAACTTTTATTCAGTTTTAACACAGGGAAGAGGCACTACCCATCCATCACCCATACTCTCCTATACCAGGCATTTAATTGGCTCTAGTGCAGGGGTTTCAGGTCTCCTTGCCATATAACCCATAACTTGGAGTGATTGTCCTCAGCCTACCACCCCAGAACTCAACTCTAAGTCCTAGCATCTCCCCCCGCCCATGAGGGGGACAGAGAGTGCAGCAGGGTGGGGACCTCTACCTCTGAGGGTCATAAGATCTGACCTCAGCTTCTGAAGGCCACACAGTCTCTATCACATGAGCCCAAGGTCCATCACCAAAATCCCAGGTCTTTTCCCTCTGGGAACCATTCATTTTATTCTCTTAACTGCACCAGATATTGTCTGCAAGTTGTGCCAAATATACAAAACCACTCCAGTAGCTCAGGTACATGTTCATTCCTATTTAACCCACTATGGCCTGAGTTTGCTGAGAGGAAAGCAAAAACTGCCTAGTCCTCTGCCAGTTGGCCCATGGGAGAAAAAAATTCCTTCCTGACCATTACATGGGCAATTGGCTAGACCTGCAACATCTGTCAGGCCGGGTCTCCATTCCTAGTTTGTGTGGGATGCTGGAAAGGAGCTTAAAGAGGGTCCATGGGGCTCTGGGCTAAATCCTGGTAGCTGGGGTATGCTGGCCAGCACTCCTCCCTGATAGCTGGCCAATGGGTGCTAGAGACTCCCAGGAGGAGGAGTTACTTATTCTTCCTTGACAAGTGCCTACCTCCCTTGGTATTGGGACTGTCCCCCTTTCACCGGTGGACCCATCAATTTCCCTCACCCATTGATGTGGGAGGGTGGCACTTTGATTTCTCTAGCTGTATGGGAACAGGAAGGCTCAGTTGGGAGACAGCCTAAAGATCTTAATATGTTTTGGATTTTTTTTACTACCACGGGATGCTGTTTGAGCTCATGGAAATGTTGGGGTGTTAAGGAATGGTCTGTTTTATAACACCATTCAAGATTTGTCAGGAGTAGCTAGCTCTTGCTCCAGGTGCTCCTTTTTAATGGATACGTTTATAAATTTAAATGAATAAAAAACATTGGGATTTTTGGGTGATGATCACTAGATGGTGCTATTTTCCTTAGCAAGAAGTTAAAAATGTATTTTCAAAATAGTACAAGTACATCACTTCTTTTAACCTAAACTTTAAGAATAAGACCAGGTTTATTAAGCATATTCTAATTTCCAGACTTTTTTTTTTCCAAAACTCATTCAGATTTTCATTTTATTTCTTACCAGTCAAGGAGACACTGTTCAGACTTCATTGAACTTCATTAAACTTAGTGGAATAAAAACATTATTTTGATCACATATTACAAAAATAAATTTTTCAAATGCTATTAGATTGTGTCCAGCCTTTAATTAATTCTCCTCTTTTTAACAAAGTTGTGCACTCTAGTTTTAATTATCTATTAATCATTTTATTTCCCCCATTTAGCAAGATAGCTTTAATTAAATAAGGAGTGCAACTTCAGGGTTAATATTTTTAGCACCTAGTCCTGCTGCATTAAGAATAGCATAGAAAGGGTTTTGTAAAAAGTGTTCTCTAGCCTTAAATCAACAGATTGACTCAGTTCACTCCTTAAGCCCTGATCCTGCAAAGACTTAATTATATTGCAGCGTGAGTTATCCTGTTGACTTCAATAGGGCTACTCGCTGTGATAAATGGTGCATAGGTCTTTGTAGGATTGTGGCCCTAAGATTCTTAATGTACCATAATGTCAGAAAATTCTCAATATTTTTTCTGAGCTTGCTTATAAGTCTCCTTGGTCTTGGGTTTCTTCTTGGAAAAACAGAAACCTGTACCTCTCACACAATGTTGAGAACACCAACTTACTTGATCATGCTTATCCAGTGATAACTCTCCTTGAAAACTATAATATATAGAGGAGTATGGTCAGAGTCCCAATACTCACCACTAACAAGCATAAACCTGCTGCCTTCTATGTTTCCTCTAAGCAATCAGGTAACCCAGTCATTTAGAATTACTAGCTATAACAGTGGATAACCATAGTCCAGAATCCCTAAGGTGAGAGGGCTTTGTGTGTTCCAGCCCAGACCCCTGCCCACTCTCTCTCTCCTTTTAAAGCAAGGACTGCATCCCCCTCTTAGCCTCTTTCTTCTGATTGCTCTTCCTCCCCAAGGGCTAGAGTCTCTTTAATTCTCAAGGATTTGGGCTAGGAACTTTAAAAAAAGTTAGAGGGAGAGAGACTAAGGAGATTAGACACCCACTTCACTGGATTTCATTTGAATTTGAGTGCTTAATTCCCATAGACTCTTTTTTTCATGATCCCCTGTCCAGTATGGAGACAAAAGCAGATATGGTTTTGCCAGGTATCATGGACAGGAGATGCTGTTTTGAAGAGGGCACAGCTCCACCTCTGCTGACATGACGTCATATATGTGAGATCAAAATGGAGTTTTTTGTGTGACAACCTCACATGGTGCATGCGGGTCACACTGGAGTGTGCAGGGTCACACCATTCCTGAAAGAACCAGAATATTTGGTATTCTGGAGATGTCTGAACAGTCATCTCATGTGTGTTGCTTCCTGGGATATGCAGGGTTGCTACCACTTGTTCTTACTGTGAGGGAACTTTGTCTGTGCATCATCTCACCAATTCCACCAGCCAGAGGCAATACAAGCATTCCCCTCTCAGCCTACACAGGCCTTGCTGTCACTCTGCAGGTTAGAAATAGACACAACCCTTGAGCCCTCCATGCATCTCCTTGTAGTGTCCAGCCCCTGGTCCACTGGATGCTCCCAGTATTTACAAATTCACTGTTTCCAAAGAAACAGCACATGGCAGCGTATCCATTCCACCTCAGATTGCTGTTCTACTTAACACACAGCACTTATACATGATTTTACTAAACAGATTTAAGTTTATTTTAAAAAGAATGAAGAATCAAGTAGAAGTACTGGAAACAAATGGTTATATATACAATCATTACACCCACTCTGGAGCCTAGACTTAATTAACAATATACTCAAGTATCATAGACTAATGCTTGCCCGAAATCCTTGCTGTGCTTTACACTCTGGTTTGCTGTGACCCTAGTTTCATGAGTCAAGCATTCTATCAGTTGCCTCCCATGTGAAGGATTCTGCATGTTTCCTTGCACTCCAAGATATACTGGACCAATCCTTTGTCTTTATTTGTAAACTGGAAACCCCCTGACTGTCTCTTTCAACCAGTAAATTTCCCCTCTTCTAGATTTCGCAGTCTTCCATTCCACTCTGGCTCCATATACAAATAGGCCTACATAGCGAGGCATTCTGTACACAAATGACCAGGCAGGGAGAATCAAGAAAAAGCAGAAAGCCTACAAGGAGAGGAAGATGGGTGGGATTAGCAAGGAAAGCTACCTTAGTGAGGTCAGAACATGTAGGGATAAAGTGAGAAAGGCTAAAAGCCATGTAGAGTTGGACCTTGCAAA